>NC_090941.1:354159735-354462766 GCF_040938575.1 Ambystoma mexicanum | reverse complement strand
ATAAAAACATGAACCACTGAACAGACAGATTTGACAAAGTGACCCACCTTTACTCACAACAGAGAACATAACAAATCTATATATATAAATATATATATATATATATATATATATATATATATATATATATATATATGAAAAAAGAGGAGAGGGGCGCACTCCAGTTCCCTGCACAGTAAACCTTCTCAGCTACAGGTGTTCTCCTCCGACCGGTTTCTGTGCCAATACACGTCCTCAGGGAGGCTGTCTTAACTTGCAGCTCACAGCAAGTGCAGGTGTTAACACTTAGTGATGATTCTGCTGCAAGGACTTCTGGTAGCTGTAGTTATCAGGTTTGCAAGGAACAAACTCACACCCAATCCCATGAATGGGGAAAGGGGGGGAGTAGCCTACAGTGAGGCACTCCAGAGTTGGGCATATATTACCCCGGTGCAGCACCCTATAAGATTTCTGAAGATTCCACCCTTCAGAAAACTTGCAAATGTGTTGAAAAAAGAGGAGAGGGGCGCACTCCAGTTCCCTGCACAGTAAACCTTCTCAGCTACAGGTGTTCTCCTCCGACCGGTTTCTGTGCCAATTACATTTGTGATGTCATCTTTGATGTCCTGGATGTTAGTGTTAGCAGTGCACGGTGGCGCGAGTTATGGTTGCTTATCTTACCATAACTGCCGAATTTCAGGGGTTTTTCGTTTTTACTTTGAACCAAAATGTCCCTTTAACAAAGTTTTTTTACTGAATCTGATAGGTTTTTAGTAGAGCAACGTAAAGATAACATCTCTTGAAGTGAAGATAAATAAAGCAGGGCCCTTTGTATATCCTTAAAGTCCGAGGACAGTTCGCGAACATAAAAAAAATTGTGTGCTACCCTATTGTAACCATTGCATTTTTCTCTGGGAGCAAGTGGTGGCTCTGAAAAGAGCCTTTGGGAGGTGTTTGTATGTCAAAAATTATAAATACTTAAAACCTACTTCAGAATGGATGCTGTATTTCTAAAAAAAGGTTGCAATGCATTTTGTACATTTCTCAGAAAAATCTGCTTGCCAGCATAAGTAAGATGGACTCCATCTCTGCGAAAAATGTATGTACTACGAAACATAATATTTTCATTGTGAAAAGAGGACATGCCAAAATCTCTTAGGAAGGCACAAACAGCCTTATTGACATTACACCTTGCTTTCTTCATTTGTGGACCACATGAGAAAGAACGAAGCCACATTTGTCTCTGCGCAATCCGTGAAAAAATTAATTTGGAGTTTGGAAACATGTCCATGATCTTCTGAAGTCCTTCTTTCATTGCAAATTGCAAAGAGATTCCAGACACATGTCCTAAACTGTTCCCTCCACAATGAATTACAATTATGTCTGGATGTTCCTCTATCTTCAAAGTTGCACAGAGAGGTAGCAAGTCCAACCACTTCATTCCACGCACTCCATGCCAGTGCACTTCCACATGTGGGAATCCAAGATGTATAGATACTCCACAGCTTTCTGCATGCACCTTCAACCAATGTATCCACGAGTCTCCCAAAATCCACACAATCTGTTTTTTGAAACACTCAGTCATAGCTATCTGTTCTTCTCTCAGCAAAAAGAATATCTGAGAAAACCTCTCCTAGGACAACACACTCACTAAACTTTACTGACCAATCCCTTGCTACATTCAATCTCATTTGCATGCCTCCCCACCCCAAATTCCACGGATGTAATACGCGGTGTCCTAGAACTACCACCATGTCCACGAACATATCGTAACATGGACAGCCCTTCTACCATTTCCACTTCACTCTCTGTACCATTCCCTCATTGGATGTAGCTAAGAAATCACATGACCATCCACCAATCAAATCCAAGACCTCTACATGTAACTGCATCATCATAGATCAGCACTGCAAATGTACGGTGAATCTCTCGGAGTACAAGTCTCATACCATTGGCAAGCACGATCTACGAGAAATACTATACAAGCCTCCAAGATTTCTACTTGCAGCTTCGTCCATATCCATATACATGAACACAAACTACAGGTATGCATATTTTCTATACAGTACATGAACACATTTTCTGACCGACTTTTACCTTGTATAATCTGTAAAATGAATCTACGATCATTTTTTCATTGTCCTAAAATGAACTGTGACTTACAAACCTTTATACCGTTTAATTTCTTCATACACACACACACACGCAAATAATGTTAAACCAACATTTTTTAAATAAAATATATAGACTACATATAATCAAACAAAATTATATGCACACTCTATGATCAAATCTCAAACAATAATATTTGTACAAACACATAATTGGTTTTAATTTTTCAATTTATAGAATTACTTACATTTATAAAGGACATGCAGGCAATGACATTGACTCACTATTACGTGGAAAAGCAGGCTATGACATTGACTCACTATTACGTGGAAAAGCTTAGTTACAGGAATAGTGGTATACAGTGGTACATTATGAATTTCACAAGCCATAGTAAAGATATTTTCTTTCTTAGAGTTAGTCATAAGATAGTTTTAATGGTTTTGAGGAAGGCGCTGAGCATTTCAATTAAAAAAATCTATGTCTAATTTAAAAACAGTGCTATATACAAACCAAATTACTAATTTCTTTCTTTTACAATTGCAGTGAAGACCTTTCTCCAGTAAAGAAGTAGCCGAATTTGAAGTACAAAGAAAAACTAAGAAGCAAACTGCTCATTTTAGAAAAAAAGTAAGTAAAATGTTACCATAATATTTGAATTATTACTCAAACACATTGTAAGGTTAATTCATGCTATTTCTGTGCCTAAAAATAGAGATGCTGCACCATTCTGACCAAAAATCCCCCCGTCTTAAACAGTGATTTACTGGCAGAATGGCCCACAACTTCTATTTTTCGACACACAAATTACCCAACTCAGCCGCTAGAATTGAGATGTTGTAGAACAAACAACTGTTTTAATTGTATAGCTTTAGATATACTATTTATACTTGTCCAAACCACTGGCTTCCTTTTTTCTGTCATCTGAACCCCAGTTTATTAACACATTAATTCAAGAATACCCATCCCTAGTAGTTGTACTTCCCAAAGCACAACAACACACCATTACATAAATCTTTATCATCTTACTCAAACACTCATGCACACAACACACATTCATTCCAGAACACCCCAACCCATACCTAGAAAGGAACGCAGAAGTAGAGCAAATGAAAAGAAAACTCTCCAACATAAACATCCATCTATAGCA
Source organism: Ambystoma mexicanum (assembly GCF_040938575.1). Taxonomy (NCBI): domain Eukaryota; kingdom Metazoa; phylum Chordata; class Amphibia; order Caudata; family Ambystomatidae; genus Ambystoma; species Ambystoma mexicanum. The sequence goes on along the minus strand of NC_090941.1, from coordinate 354,459,528 downwards.
GAATTTATAAAAAAAGTTGAAACACAACAGCTAATACAGTCATGTAGTGAAACTGAAGTTTCTAGTACAAAAACTTTGCCTCCTCTATCAAAAAGTAAAACAAACCAAAAAACAATTAACAGAAAATAAACTATCAATACAAATAAAACTTTTTCTATAAATCTTGATGTAGTACAAAGTAAGCATACCAAGAAAAGTATTTTAGCCAAAATGTTCCGTCACAAAGTCCTTCAAAATCTTATGAAAACAGGAGAGAAACCACATTCAACACTTCAAACCTATCGTAGAAAAGTAATCTTACAAGCGTTGATAGACAGTGCAATTCTTCTCAAAAGAAAGTTATTTATTTTAGTGTTAAGCAGAATAAAACCACTAACAAAACTAATAACTAAATTACAAAAAAGACTTCTCAATAAACGAAATGTCAACAGAAATAACAGAAATAACTTCTTACATATATGTGGAGGTGAATGGAGTCACACTACAAGCACAGAACCATACTTTAATGAAGAATCGTACAAACAAAAGCAAACAAATACAATTAACATACATAGCAGTGGTCGAGGTTATGAAAAAGTTAATAATACCATAATGGAACAAGAAGTACTCCTTACAAAAATATGCCCTGAAAACGTAGATTCACCCCTCCATTCAACTGAATCAGAACATCTAGTGTACAAATGGCCATGCACGTCAATGTGTAACATTCACAAAAAAAAAAATTCAAGTCTTTACGCCAATTCCTCAATCAATATGTGAAAAGCAAAGACAACATCAAAATTAAACTACTGCATAATATGGATGCTTTTCCAGTACGCAAGTACACAGGACTACAAGGACATTCATTGGCCTGCATTACAGGACCTACTTGCAAAACAACCTTCCATGATATCAAAAGGATATCAACACATCATGCAAGTATAAGAAATCTGGTTTATAAACTGCACTATGCTAAAAGTCCTGCTTTAGCGCTAGCCAATTTAAATAACATTCTTCTACATTGTACAGCAAAAGACCTACTAAAAGAAATCAACTATATCCAGACAAAATATTTTGGAAGTGAAACCCACTTACAAGATGAATTAACTGTAAACCAACTTCGTAACAATTCTGCACATGGCAACCTTTCACTACACACATACAAAAAAGAAATACTAAAATTTGAAAGTACTTCAGCTGAAGTACCAAACCACGTGTGTGTATGTTGCCGCAGAACTTTTTATAAAAGTAACACAAAAACTGTAAACCTATCATACAAAATAGAAGACACTGAAGAATCTAAATGGTTTGAATTAGCTCTCTACCTTATAGCAGAAAACAAATTCAAAATAACTGACCCCATAATACTTTGCAGTTACTGCACTACAAAACTTGACAACAACCAAACTCCTTCACGTGCTATCACAAATAACTTGGAATTATATCCACTGCCAGAACCCCTTCAACAACTTAATTTATATGAGAGCATCATAATTCAAACAGTGCACCCATTTCAAGCAATAATACGCCTTCAACCAAAAACTGCAAAATTACCTCCCTCTGAATTAGTGAAAGGTATTCGTGGAAAAGTAGTGTATTTACCATTAGATCTAAAAGAAAATGTGCACACTCTAGGAGTGCAACGTCCAATGCAACAATCTTTAATTATCTTGGTAAATGGAGTACCTACAAAAGGCAAAAAAATTTGGCAACAACTGGTAGATTTACATAAAGTTAGAGAAGCCCTGCAATATCTTAAAGAGAATAATGAATATTACAAAGAAATTAATATTGAAGAAAACTTGAAAGATACAACTGAAATAATTCAAGAGACACAAGAAGCTGGTCAATTTCAGCTCCTAGATCCTGCTACAATATCAAACACTTTAGACCATTATACAATTCATCCATTGCACTCTAATGACATCATAGAAGATGCACTGAAAAGGTACCAAATGCGTCAAACAAAAGGATCACCAATCAGCATATGGGAAAAAAGTATAGAAGCACATGCTTTTCCTCTACTCTATCCGACTGGAAAAGGAGGAAGATACGATGATAGACCTATTCAAATATCAGCATCAGAATATCGCTCATTACGAATGTATTCTGAAGATCCCAGATTCCGACAAAATGTGGAATACATATTCCACCTACTCTTTGAAAGTGATATAGAAACTTTATGTTACAAAGTTGCACACATATCAAAATCAGGATCACACTTTCAAAATATGACAGCTACACAATTATTACAAAAAGTTCAACAAAAAGATGAGGTTTTACAAGCAAATCTTACAAATCTATTAGCAAATATGCGTGGTACTAAAGAGTACTGGTTTCGACGTCATGGAGATGTACGTGGTATGATCAGAAACCTTGGCCCATCCACTTGGTTTGTTACATTAAGTTATGCAAAATATGCATGGGAAGATTTTCATGCTTTCCTATGCATATCAAACGAAAACAAAACAAACATAGATATACTAACACCTGGAGAACTTTGTTCTCAGGATCCTGTTAATGTTTCAAGATATTTTCACCATCGCTTCATTGCTATGCTACATTTTATTTGTAATAAAACTGTTCCTCCCCTTGGAGAAGTGCAACACTTCTTTTGGAGAAAAGAATACCAAGCCAGAGGAGCACCACATGTCCACATGCTTTTATGGATTAAAGATGCTCCTAAATTTGGTCAAGACAGTGATGCCACTGTTTTACAGTTTATTGAAAAATATGCCACTTGTGAAATTCCATCAAAATCCACAAATAGTGATCTTCATGCAAACATTTTACAATTCCAAAGACAAAAATGTGGCAAATATTGTCGTCGCAAATACAAAAACAAAGGGAAATACTACACCAAATGCCAATTTGGTTTCCCTAGACCAGTTACAAATACAGGTCAAGTGAACAACCTCATGTCTTCAGTTAGACATAGTTTTAAAGGTAAGTCACCTAAAAATACATGTTGCATAAAAAGAAAAGAAGAAGAAAAATATATCAATGATTACAATGCAATCATTGCCCACTTATGCAATGCAAACATAGATGTGCAGTACATTGCAGACAATTCTACTGCAGTTGCACGATATGTCACAGCATACTTAACCAAATCAGAAAAGACAGAGCTCCAAGACCTCTGGAATGACCTGTCATCAGATAAAACAGTGTCTCAGAAATTATACAGCTTGGTCATAAAAACGCTGTCCCATAGAGAATGTGGATCCTATGAAGAAGCTGATCGATTAACTGGTACTGCATTGTATGGTAAATCTGCAAATCTAGAAAAAGAGTTCTAAAATTATACGAAGATATAGAAACAATAGCAAAACATGATCCCAACAGCCAAGACATTTTAAAAAACAATTTATTGGATAAGTACTACCCAAACAGGAGTACCACTTTGGAAACCATGTGTCTATACCACATAGCCTAAAACTACACATACAAAAATAATATAAAACCTGATGAACAAAACCGTAAATACAAAGTGACAAACTGTAAAGGCAGCTTGGTAAAACTCACCAAAACAAATGTAATTAATCATATCAAATTGTCATTAAATGCTCCTCAACATGAAGAAGTATATTACATGTCCCTGCTACAACTCTTTAAACCATGGAGAAAAGAAGAATAAATACTAGATAACTATGACTCACATTAAGACGCTTTCAAAGCAAATGAAAGCATTATAACTGATGTAAACTTTGCACAGTACAAAACAATGTTGCACAATGAACAGCGACACGAAGAAGAACTCCAGGCCCAACTAGATAAGGACACTCCTGACAGTAGTCAACATTCTGTCACAGGAAGCCAAGAACCACTGGGAGACCCACTATTAACAAATGAGGCAGAATTAGCTATGATAGAAGTAGAAAACACCATGTCTCAGCATGAAGATAAAGAAGACTAAACTATACTACAATCAAAGATAAACAATGAGCAACGTAGCATTTTTCAAAAAGTAACACAATAAATTGCACATGGTGTACAGCATGAAAACAAAGAATGCACCTGTCAAAATTACAAACCTATACTATTGTATGTCAGTGGTGAAGCTGGTTCTGGCAAAACATTCCTAATCAAAATCATCAGTAAGTTCCTTCAACAATTGACAAACAACAAACTGTCAGCTGTTGTCACTGCCCCCACAGGTTTAGCTGCCTACAACATAGGTGGTGTCACTTTACACCGATTACTACTCCTGCCAGTAGAACACCAAATCAAATTAGATTATTACAAACTTTCTGCAGAAGCTGCAATGGAACTACGCAGAGTATTGAAACAAATTAAAATGCTACTACTAGATGAAGTGAGCATGGTGTCCAACCTAATGTGTGCTTTGATTCACCTCAGATTACAAGAAGTACTCAAAATAAACTATGAAGAGCTCTTTGCAGGAAAAAACATTATTGTTTTCGGAGATCTTCTTCAATTGACACCAGTAAAAGGTGAACCTATTTTTAAAACATTAGGACACAAACTCTGCCGTAAAACTGTTGGCAGCATAGGAAATGTCAACCTTTGGCAACATTTCCAATACAGAGAATTAACAGAAAACATTCCAATCTACAGATCTCACTTATGCCAACATCTTAAAAAGTATCAGAGTTGGTATACTTTCTAAAGAAGCAGAAGCAATATTGAAAACCCGGCATATTCATGCACTTTATGATGATAATGCATGTGCTACAGATGTTATGGAACAATTAGCCCACAAAAATGTCAATTGTATGGCCTTAATGCCAACTCTTGCAAGCTGTTTCAAATTCAATGAAATAATGTTAAGTGAAGAAATACAACCAATAATGGAAATTAGCGCCACAGACAAACTAGATGCACATGGAATGACACTACCCATGTGTGACCAAGCCACAACAAGACTAAAGAGTTTAGAAAAATCAATCTCAAACACAGCAGGCTTGGAAAAGATATTAAAATTATCCTTAAATTGCAGAGTAATGCTGAAACGTAACCTTGACGTGGACCAAGGACTAGTTAATGGGGCACTGGATACAGTTGTTGGCTTTCAAACAAACCCACGTGACAACAAAATTCAGTTTGTCAATATTCTCTTTGACAAACTTTCAGAAGTAAAAAGAATATGACGCTCAACAGCGCGATTCCTTCTCTTCAAAGACATGTATGTACGCAGAGAACAATTTTCTATAACTCTTGCATACGCAGTCACCATTCATAACTCACAAGATCTTACCCTAGACAAAGCAATGAAAGACATTGGTAACACAGTCTTTAAAGAAGGCATGAGCTACGTAGCACTGTCACGCTTACGTACACTTGACGGTCTATTTCTAATCAACTTTGATGCAAGTAAAATAAACGCTGATATTCCTTGCATTTTACAATACAATAGACTTCGTTCACTATACACTCCCCATCTAAACACATATTCTGTTCCACAAAAAGTAAAACATTATAAAAGAAAAATAAATCAAACAGAAAAGCAACAGGATGTCACTGCAAATCCTCCAAAGAGAGTAAAAGAAAGTAATACTTCATCAAGTGCCACAAGCAAAAAAGAATCAATTAGGGAAAGTAAACCAGGTACTTCTTCAAAGAAGGAAGACAAACTCCAAAAAAAGCAGTCAGATACAGAACTACCTGGTCCATTTAAACTCTCAAATATAGTTGGTGTAAGTTGCTACGCAAATGTAGCAATGAATATTCTATTTCAATTACCACCAATTGTTGAGAACATTTACTTACACAGTACAGAACCATTGTGTTTGCAAATGTTAGTACTTCACAGAAACACAGCAAACAATCCTGACAACACGTATAGTGTTTATGGAATAAGACAACAATTGGACTACTGTGCTGGAATGGTGAAATTCACTATAAACTCACAGGAAGATCCACAAGAATTTCTCATGTACTTACTATTAGTACTGGAAAACAAAAACATACCTTTAAATGAAATCTTCCAGATTTCATACATGTGGAAACATACATGCACTCTCTGCAACAATGTGACACAAGAACAAATCCCCAATGAACGCGTTGTGTATATATCAATACCTAATTGTGAATCCGTTCCATTATGTTCGACCTGCAATTCAGATAATCGCTCCACGTTAGTAATACAAACACATAGTAAATACGTAATACTAATGCTTCTAAGTTACAATGCAGGTGGTACCAAAAACAACTGCAAGCTGACTGGATTCACACATGGTCAAATATCACTTGGTAGGAAAATCTTCACAACAATAGGTATAATCTACCACGCAGGAGCCACAACCAATCCAGGGCACTACACTGCATATATAAAAAAGAAATGTGGATGGTTTGAATGTAATGATAGTACCATTACTCTAAAGCAGAGATTACCAGCAAATCTTACAAATGCTTATTTAATGTTCTTAAAACCAAAATTTGATAACTAAACTGTACTTAAACCTTAAGTACACTTGTAGTAAAAAAATATGAACTGTCACAATATTCCAAAAGCTATCTAACTGCCCAAAGATGCTAAAACAACTAATCAGATAAATTAATACCACCCAAATAGAGAAAAAAACAGACAGTTAGAATACGCCAATTGGTATCTAACTGTCCCAAAATTTAGAAATATCCAAACAGATAAATCAATACCACGAAATTATATAAAAAAAAATAAACAGTTAGAATACACCTACTGGTATCTAACTGCTCCAAAATTTTACAATATCCAAACAAATACATAATATCTTACTGCTACCAAAAACTGGAACAATCCAATGTATAAAGCATTAGCCAGAAACAACAAGTAAACACTGAAAACAAACAAACAAATAAACTGTAGCATAACACAAAATGTTTTTTTTTTTATCCAACATGGATTTTTTTTCTCCCACAGACCCAATGATTTTAGCAACAAACACAGAAACTGAGCAAATTGAACAGTACTCTAGTTTGTCATCTACTAAATATGAGGGACAAAAAAAGAAGAAAATGTTGATTGTACAATGTAATAAGTCTTTTTAAAATACTAATACTAATATGCTATTTTCTTTTATCACCGAAATGAACAAGAAAAACATTGACTCCCGTTACTAAACCAAATAGTAAGTATAACATGATAAATACAACCATCGCAGCATATCACACCCATACTGCTTTATAACAATGTTCAATATAAATTTGTTTTTGACCCAAAGTTATAATCCACTATGAGTGTGATTTGCTGCGGTGCTTGTGGCCAGAGCATAGACTCTAGGGTGCATGGCATATGAGTGTGATATGCTGTGGTGGTTGTGGCCAGGGCATAGAGTCTTGGGTGCATGGCCATTTGGCCATGCACCCAACATTCTATACCCTGGCCACAGCCACCGCAGCATATCACACCCATAGATTCAAGCATTGCAACCATTTTAATGTCCGCGGACACAAGGAAGTTCCTAGAACACATTCATCTTGCCAGAGGACGATACGGACAGCGTTCTCAGGACACCCCCATTTTCTTTATGTACGAACATTTCAGGACACCGCAAGTGTTCTTAGAACACTTTCAGCTTGACAACGAACAATACAGACAACGTCTTCAGGACACCCCCTGCGAACATTCCAGGACTCCACTAGTCTTCTTAAAACACTTTCAACTTGACATCGAACCCATTCTGCTTATTTACGAACATTTCAGAACAGCCGTTTTCTCCGCAGACAAATCGAACACAACAAAAGAGTCTAGCACATAAAAAAAATACAACATTGCACCTATCTCATACTCCCCCACCCTCCCCAAACACTCTTACACACCAACACACTCCACTAAAGACAATTTTTAAACCAAGTTTCAACTCGCTGTCCGTGGTCGTCCGCGAATGCAAGATGTTGGGCGCCACCAAAAATCTGATGTGCTCCACGCCCCACGCCGTCCAATCAGCGAACACGTCGGATGTCCGTGTACATCGCGCAAGCCGCTCGGCCAATCAGGGCACATGCGCGGAGCGAACCGGGAAGTCCGTCCGCAAAGCGAACGGAGATATCACTAATTATTTTGCCTTACATTTTGGTCATTTAAAAAAAAAACTACTGGACGGATTTACACCAAATTTGCAAAAGCACGCTTTCGGGACCAAGCCCCCGCTCCTGCCGCAAATTTGGTGTAAATCCGTCCAGCGGTTTGGGCTGTAGGAGTGCGCAAAGTTTTTTCCCATTATGTCTATGGGAAAAAACAAACGTTTTGGGACCCCCCCTATAACATTCCCCCCCCGGACCAAACCTCTCCAAACTTTGCAAAAATATTCAGAGTGGGCCATATACTTTTCCTGCAAAGTTTGGTAATGATAGTACCATTACTCTAAAGCAGAGATTACCAGCAAATCTTACAAATGCTTATTTAATGTTCTTAAAACCAAAATTTGACAACTAAACTGTACTTAAACCTTAAGTACACTTGTAGTAAAAGAGTGGGCCATATACTTTTCCTGCAAAGTTTGGTGAGGATTCGTCCAGAGGGAGCGAAGTTATAAGCCACCCAAAAAATGCTCTTCCTAGGGAAACACTAACTTAACCATAACTACATGGACGCTACCGGTAGTGGCTGTGTAGTTATGGTTAAGTTGCTATTTCAATAGGAAGAGCAATTTTTGGGCGGCCTATAACTCTGCTCCCCCAGACGAATCGTCACCAAACTTTGCAAAATAAGTATATGGGCCACTCTTGCAAAGTTTGGTGATGTTTGGTCCAGGAGTGGAAAAGTTATAAGGGGGTCCCAAAACGTCTTTTTTCCCATAGACTGAATAGGGGAAAAACTTTGCACAAGCCTACAGGCAAAACCGCTGGACGGATTTTCACCAAATTTGTGGCGGGGCAGGGGATTGGTCCCAAAAGAGTGCTATTGTAAATTTGGTGACAATCCGTGCAGTAGTTTTCTTTAAAACGACCAAAAGGTAGGTCTAAACAAATTAGTGATAACTCTGTCTGCTCCGCGGTCACACTTCCATGTTCGCTCTGTGGACAAGATACCGATTGGCTAAGGGGCTGGCGTCATGACCGCGGACACGCAACGTCTCCGCCGATTGGCTGCAGTGAGCCGTGTTCTGCGTCAGATTGTTTGCATGTGCCAGACATCTTGGATCCGCCGACAGAGCGGAAATGTCTTATTACAAAACAGTAACACTATGGTTTATAGTTATCCTACTACGTGTCCAAATTCACGAGTCTACATTTAACGAGACCCGTTGAAAAGCAAAGCATTCAAAGACCAGAACTCACTCTGGCTTACCTTCACTCTGCGAACAGGCAGTCACACGCGTTGGTGAAATCAGAGTGCTGACCAGGGACGCCATCTTGTTATCTCTACACATCTATGTTTGCATTCCATAAGAGGGCAATGATTGCATTGTAACCATTGATATATTTTGAATCTTCTATTCTTTTTATGTAATACGTGTTCTTAGGTGGTTTACCTTTAACACTATGTCGAACTGAAGACATGGGGCCTCATTACAACCCTGGCGTTGGACCATGGTGCTACTAGCACCATGGTCCATGCCGGATTCCGCCATGGTGGATGGCGGATTTACCACCCCATTCCAAGGTTGGCGGGGCGGTAAATCCCCATTCACCATGGCCCCTTCCCCATTACCATTTTTGGCCTATAGGGCTCAATGGGAATGGGGAAGGCGCTAATTACGGCACCGTAAATTACGGTGCCGTAATTAGCACCAAGGTCCCTTAGCGGGTTGGACTTTAACGCCTACAAAAAGCAGCCGTTAAAGTGTGAATCGTGCGTTAAGGGTTTAACAGCGCCACAGCCTTTTACGGCGCTGTTAACCCCTTAACGCCAGGGTTGTAATGAGGCCCAAGAAGTTGTTCACTTCACCTGTTTCTGTAACTGGTCTAGGGAAACCTTAGCGGCATTTGGTGTAGTATTTCCCGTTGCTTTTGTATTTGCGACAACAATATTTGCCACATTTGTGTCTTTGGAATTGTAAAATCTGTCCATGCAGGTCACTATGTGTCCGTTGTGAAGGGATTTCACAAGTGACATATTTTTGGATGAATGCAAAACAGTGGCATCACTGTCGTGACCAAATTTAGGTGCACCTTTGATCCATAAAAGCATGTGAATATTTGGTGCTCCTCTCGGTTGGTATTCTTTTCTCCATAAAAAGTGTTGCACTTCTCCGAGGGGAGGAAAAGTTTTGTTAAAAAAAAGTGTAGCATAGCAATGAAACGATGATGGAAATATATTGACACAAAGTTCTCCAGGTGGTAATATATCTATGTTGGTTTTGTTGTTGTTTGATATGTGTAGGAACTGATGTAAATCTTCGCATGCATATTCTGCACAACGTAGTGTAACAAACGAAGTCGGTGGTCCAAGGTTTCTGATCATACAACGAACGTCTCTGCGCCGTCGGAACAAGTATTCTTTTGTACCACGCATGTTGCAAACAGATTTGTTATACTTGATTGTAAAACCTCATCTTTTTCTTATACTTTTTGTATTAATTGCGTAGCTGACATATTTTGAAAGTGGGTTCCAGATTTTAAAATGCGTGCAACTCCGTAACATAGGGTTGTTTCTAGTTCACTTTCAAAGAGTAGGTGGAATATGTATTCCACATTTTGTCTAAATCTGGGATCTTGCAAATACATTCGTAATGAGCAGTATTCTGATGCTGTAATCTGAGTGGGTCTATCATTGTCTCTTCTGCGTTTCCCAGCAGGAAATAGCAGTGGAAAATAACGTGCTTCTATACTTTTTCCCATATGCTCATTGGTGACCCTTTGGTTTGTCGCATTTGGTAAGTTTCTAGTGCATCATCTATGCTCTCATTTGAATGCAATGGATTAATTGTGTAATAGTCCAAAAGAGTGGATACTGCAGCAGGATTCAGAAGTTCAAATTGACCAGTTTCTGATGACTCTTGAATTATTTCAGTAGTTTCCGTTAAGCTTTGGCCAATATTTATTTCTTTGTAGTATTCGTTATTGTCTTTCAGATATTGCAAGGCTTGTCTAACTTTATGTAAGTCCACCAGTTGTTGCCAATTTTTTTTGTCTTTTGTTGGTACACCATTTACCAAGACAATTAAAGAATGCTCTTTTGGATGTTGCACTCCTAGAGTGTGTACATTTTCTGTCAGATCTAATGGCAAATAAACTACTTTGCCACGAATACCTTTCAGCAATTCAGAGGGAGTTAATTTTGCTGTTTTTGGTTGAAGGCGTATCATTGCCTGAAATGGGTGAACTATTTGAATTATGATGCTCTCATACAAATTGAGTTGTTGCAGGGGTTTTGGTAGTGGGAACAATTACAAATTATATGTGATAGCAAGTAAAGGGGTTTGGTTGTTGTCCAGTTTTGTGGTGCAGTAAGTGCAACATATTAGGGGTTTACTTATTTGGTATTTGTTTTCTGCTAAAAGGTAGAGAGCTAATTCAAACCATTTGGAATCTTCATTGTCTTCTATTTTGTATGTTACATCTATATTTTTTGTGTTCCTTTTGTAAAACGTTCTGCAGCAAAACACACACACACACACACATGGTTTGGTACTTCAGCCGATGCACTTTTAAATTTTAGTATTTATTTTTTGTATGTGTGTAATAGAAGGTTGCTATGTGCAGAATTGTTGCTAGTCTGTTCTAAAACTATTGCATTTTGTAAGTGGCTTTCACTTCCAAAATATTTTCTCTGGATATGGTTGATTTCTTCTTGTAGGTATTTGGGTGTACCATGCAGAAGAGTGTTATTTATATTGGCTAATTCTAAAGCTGGACTTTTATCATTGTACATTTTATACACTACATTTCTTGCATTTGAATGATGTATTGATATCCTTTTGATATCATGGAAGGTGCTTTTGCAAATAGGTCCTGAAATGCAGGCTGATGAATGTCCTTGTAGTCCTGTGTATTTGCGCACTGGACAGATATCCATATTTCGCAGCACTTTCGTTTTAATTTTGTCTTTACATTTCACATACTAATTGAGGAACTGACATAAAGATTTGAAAGATTTCTTAGGACTGTCACACATTGACGTGCATGGCCATGTCTATTCTGGACGGTCTGGTTCAGTCAAATCGAGAGGTAATTCTGAGTTTTCAGGGGATACTTTTGTAAGCAGTGTTTCTTGTTCCATGATGGTATTATTGATTTTTTTCATACCCTCGTCCACTGATATGGATGGCAATTGTGTTTATTTGATTATGTTTGTATGCTTCTTCATTAAAATACGGTTCTGTGGTTGTTGTGTGACTCCATTCACCTCCACAAATATTTAAGTTCCATATATGGTAGTGTGGGGAAATGCTGACCAGACTGGCTGGAGCCTTCCAAATGACCGTATGTGGTGGGTGGGTCCTGGGTGAATGGAATGTGTGAGGAATATGCATTCTATGTTGTGGGTGTCTAGATCTGGTGGTTGACACAATGACTGAGACAGCCCTGCCCGAAACCGGCATGAATGCAGTGTGGAGTGTTGAATGCGGGGTACTTGTCCCAATACACATAACTTGTGAGTGTCTGGAAAGAAGTGAATGGCCTGAATGCACTGTGTGCCTGATTGGCTGCCTGCCTGCTGAATGCCCTTAGTCGTGATTGGATGCTTGAGTATGACCCAGCGGAATGAATGGGAGATCAACAGTATATCTGGGGACCTCTCACTGCTAGGAATCATGTTCAGAAGCTGAAGTCAATTACAACGAGTAACTGGAGTAACTGAAGCTTGACCTTGAAGACCTGCTGGACGAGAAGAATTGCTGTGGCTCTCCTTCACAATCTGAAAGCTGCTGTGTCTGCAAGGACTGACCCAGAGAGGACCTGGTAAGGCGCCCTCTTCCCGAGCTATGAGGGACCACCGTGCACCAGCTGATCCTTTCCATAGCTCCCTGGTAGACAGACCTTCTACAGGCCACCAATCTGAGATGGGGAAGGGAGCGGAATCACAAAGAGAAGTGCCCGGACTGTTGTCCCCCACTGTCGATGACCGTCGTCGCCGACCGGAGACGCTGTGCTCCCGTTTGCTTAAGAACTTTCAAATCCAAGGACGCTCTCGTCCGCATCGTCATCGCTGTATCCTGCTGAAGAAGGCCTGGCCGTTGACACTCCAAGGAGCATCCACCCGTGGGTTTCCTGCCACCCAAGGACCGCAGAGATGTTAACTACTCAACGCCCTTGCTGGGCCACAGTTCTTCAAACTCTTTGTGGTCCAGAACTATCGACACCGAGGCGCTCCGCACGCCTCTTCCTTGCAGGACGTTTACACTTCCCATCAACGAGCACCGCTAGGAATGACGCTGCCACTTGAATGACGCTGCCACTTCACCATCGTAGCTCGAACTGTTCTCCGTCGGAAGTTCGACGAACTGTGACTCCTGCCTTAAAGGAGGGCACTCAAGAAGGGCCGTCGATTCCCCAACAAGGAACGGTACAACGCCAGGTACTTTGGGGTTGCAGAACTATTGGGAAGTCTCTTGTGACCAATATATGGACTGGGCATGTATCTTTATTCCACTGGATGACCAGGTGGGGGGATCTCCACACAGAACTGTGTTTAACAGTAGTGACCAGTATTTCTGCCAATTGTTCATATCAACTGCTTTCCCCTTTTCTCTACTGTTGGTTTCCTTCACGCCTTGATTTGTGTGTCTTTTAACCGTAAAGTTGATGCACTTTAAAGAGATCTAATAGTAACTGTGGTACCACGTAGAATTGTATATATTTGCCATTGTTGATTCTCAGAGCACAAAGTGAGTTATTGTGATAGTGTACATAACCTTGAATATTAATTATATAAAGACTGTGTTTTAACCAATACAGTGTGTGGAAATTCCTTTGTGGGTGCTTGGGGACTACACTGTACTTAAGAACCAGCCTGCATCACCTCCTGAGAAGCCGGGCGTTGATTGCTCGACCACGTACCAATAATAGAGAATCTTGGCTGGGGTCCTCTGTGCATCTCCTCTACCATATAGAGAGCGGAAGTACAGACACCCCCCTCCGGGTCTCACACATGGGTATCCCGGCGGCAACTGGAGGGGAGGACAAGAGTCCACTACAGTCCAGTGACAGGGGCATACAGAGCGCAGTAGGCAGCCCCCCCAGCTCCTCACCTGCAGCGCCCAGGATCTGCACCTGATGATATCCAAGGGAGAGCAGTGGGGTGATCCACAAGGCCGTGCCGTGAAGCAAACAGCCACCCAGTAGCAGCGCGGGCCGCCCGCCACCCGCTGCACCCCCGTGGTGGGCCCAGAGCACCGCGGCACGGCAGAAGCAGCCAAGGGACAGGCCAAAGAACTGGTGTGCCCCGCACCGGCCACCGCCGGCTCCAGATAGCTGTGCGACTTGAGGGTAACTGGCTTATGGATGATGCAGCAATAAATGAAGCCATCAATAGTACATTTGTGTGTGATGAATTCCTTTGTTATGGTGTCAAGTAATGTAAAGTCATATAATCAAATGTAACATTTTCTTGTATAGTACACACCAGCCATGTTGGTATTGTCTTTACTAAGGGTCTGGAAAAGAGGAAAGTAAGGATGGATTAATGTTGGTTTGGTGGAGAGATGACAGGCGGGCCCAGAGCACCGCGGCACGGCAGAAGCAGCCAAGGGACAGGCCATGGAAGTGGGAAGACCGGCCCCGCACCGGCCACCGCCGGCTCCAGATGCAATATCGGCAGGACACGAGCACAGCACCTGTCGCGGCACTGGCGGGCACGGCCACCGCCACACGTAGCGAGTGAAGGGAGGCAACAGCAGCCGCAGTCTGTGTCAGATCAAGTTTCTGCTGCTCCAGTCAATAGCTGTCCACGGCAAACAAAGGGCACAGCCGAACAGTGCACCACTGTGGGCGTGCAACGGCCCCACCACAGCCCGGTCTGGATGGCTGCCAACCAGGCCTCACACGCAGACAGAAGGTATGCAGTCGTTGTGTGGCTATGGGTCACCGATTTCCTCCAGGGTTGGGAGCAGTTGCAACTCGGGACGTCCGCTTCACAGGGTGGATGAATCAGACACTGGATTACAATTTTAACCACCGATGCAGTCAGATAAACGGTGTCTGGGCACGGAGCTCACAAGGTAGGCAGCCATTTTCCAGGCTGCTCTACAGCGCCTCCCCTCTTATCATAAAAATAACTCAATTGACCTAGGTACACATACAAGAGGGTTCTAGTGGATGTGGCTAAGTGCAGGGGCCCTATCTCAAGCCCTTTCATATCCAAAATGTTCACGTCAAATAATGCTACATCAGTGGAGTTTGCCACATATTCAAATTGAAACACAGGAAGGCATGGCAGTTTTGGGAAATAAATATATAAAACAGACTACTCAGATTACAAATAGCTTGTTTCTTGTCACAGATTTTTAAGTAGGATTGTTCTGGTGGGGCTTATTATGTAAGGGGTATGTTTGCAGTAAAATGAATAAATAATTTAAAAGTAATACTTTCTATAGATAGAAGTCCTTATACTCTATCTGCAAATTATCAATTGCTAGAAAGCAGGTGCTCGAACAGCAGTAAGTGAGCATAGCTTTAAGAGTGATGTTGCTTTGCACAAGGAGGAATTGATAGTTTGGTATTGAAGCCATTAGTAGTGTTGTTATTATTATTATTATCATTATTAACAATAATAATAATAATAATAATAATAATAATAATAATAATAATAATAATAATATTGTATGTCTGGAGCGCTGTCCTAGCTTCGAGAAGCAACAGAATGCTTTACAGAGGTATACACCAATGCAGATACATAACAGAGCGCTTTAGAGAGGTGAACAACATTACACATGCATAAAAGAGCGCTATTCAGTAGTAACAACAGAACAGATATACAGTGGGAGTAGGACACAGAGGGGGAAAGAGGAGGGGTACAGCAGTGCTGGGTGGTGGGGAGGAGAGGGCGGCATCTAGTGAGTCAAGTGGCGCGAGGGGCAATGTGATGACCTAGGTGTTGAGGAGGAGAGACGCCTTGAAGAGGTCAGTCTTGAGATGTTTTCTGTATTGTAGGAGCGTGGGGGTGAGTCTGATGCCAATGGGGAGGAGGTTCCAAAGTCTTGGGCCGTAGGCCTAGAAGGCTCGTTTTCTGGTTCATTCCTTTTTTCCGCGGCAGATTTCAAGTTTGCATGTGTACTGGCTTCTGGTGGTGTACTGTCCGCCAGAGATGCAGAGTTTCTCTGCAAGGTAGCTGGGCGACTTGAGGGTAACTGGCTTGTGGATGATGCAGCAAGAAATGAAGCCATCAATAGTACATTTGTGTGTGATGAATTCCTTTGTTATGGTGTCAAGTAATGTAAAGTCATATAATCAAATGTAACATTTTCTTGTATAGTACAGACCAGCCATGTTGGTATTGTCTTTACTAAGGGTCTGGAAAAGAGGAAAGTAAGGAGGGATTAATGTTGGTTTGGTGGAGAGATGACAGGCGGGCCCAGAGCACCGGGGCACGGCAGAAGCAGCCAAGGGACAGGCCATGGAAGTGGGGTGCCCGGCCCCGCACCGGCCACCGCCGGCTCCAGATGCAACACCGGCAGGACATGAGCGCAGCACCTGTCGCGGCACTGGCGGGCACGGCCCCCGCCGTACGTAGCAAGTGATGGGAGGCAACAGCAGCCGCAGTCCGTGTCAGATGAAGTGTCTGCTGCTCCTGTCAATAGCTGACCACGGCAAACGAAGGGCGCAGCCTAACAGCCGCACCACTGTGGGCGTGCAACGGCACCAGCACAGCCCGGTCTGGATGGCTGCCAACCAGGCCTCACACCCAGACAGAAGGTATGCAGTCGTTGTGTGGCTATGGGTCACCGATTTCCTCCAGGGTTGGGAGAAGTTGCAACTTGGGACGTCCGCTTCACAGGGTGGACGAATCAGACACTGGATTACAATTTTAACCACCGATGCAGTCAGATAAACGGTGTCTGGGCATGGAGCTCACAAGCTAGGCAGCCATTTTCCAGGCTACTCTACAGCGCCTCCCCTCTTATCATAAAAATAACTCAATTGACCTAGGTACACATAAAAGAGGGTTCTAGTGGATGTGGCTAAGTGCAGGGACCCTATCTCAAGCCCTTTCATATCCAAAATGTTCACGTCAAATAATGCTACATCAGTGGAGTTTGCCACATATTCAAATTGAAACACAGGAAGGCATGGCAGTTTTGGGAAATACATATATAAAACAGACTATTCAGATTACAAATAGCTTGTTTCTTGTCCCAGATTTTCAAGTAGGATTGTTCTGGTGGGGCTTATTATGTAAGGGGTATGTTTGCAGTAAAATGAATAAATAATTAAAAAGTAATACTTTCTATAGATAGAAGTCCTAATACTCTATCTGCAAATTATCAATTGCTAGAAAGCAGGTGCTAGAACAGCAGTAAGTGAGCATAGCTTTAAGAGTGATGTTGCTTTGCACAAGGAGGAATTGATAGTTTGGTATTGAAGCAACAGAGTGCTTTACAGAGGTATACACTAATGCAGATACATAACAGCGCTTTAGAGAGGTGAACAACATTACAAGTGCATAAAAGAGCGCTATTCAGTAGTAACAACAGAACAGATATACAGCAGCAGTAGGACACAGAGGGGGAAAGAGGAGGGGTACAGCTGTGCTGGGGGGCGGGGAGGAGAGGGCGGCATCTAGTGAGTCAAGTGGCGCGAGGGGCAATGTGATGACCTAGGTGTTGAGGAGGAGAGACGCCTTGAAGATGTCCGTCTTGAGATGTTTTCTGAATTGTAGGAGCATGGGGGCGAGTCTGATGCCAATGGGGAGAAGGTTCCAAAGTCTTGGCCCGAAGGCCTAGAAGGCTTGTTTTCTGGTTCATTCCTTTTTTGAGCGGCAGATTTCAAGTCTGCATGTGTACTGGATTCTGGTGGTGCACTGTCCGCCAGAGATGCAGAGTTTCTCTGCAAGGTAGCTGGGCGACTTGAGGGTAACTGGTTTATGGATGATGCAGCAAGACTTGAAGCCATCAATTGTACATTTGTGTGTGATGAATTCCTTTGTTATGGTGTGTAGGGTATTTTGTGGAGATTTGGGGCCTGACGGTATTTTATTACCGCCGAAAAATAACTTAGCAATAATCACTCTTTGTATTCAGATTTGGCCATGTGCAACAATAATACAATGGACATGCATTATTTCAGCACCCAGACCTGCTTATTTGGTATACGTGGTTGGTGGTATTTTGGTGAGCATAATTCCCTTGTTTTATTTGTGGCCCCAATGTCCAGAATCCCTTATCTTCGCTTAGATTTTTCGTGTGATCACTAGAGAGACCTCAGACCTGCATTCTAGAGATACCACATTTTCCAGTGATAGTGTTGGTGCGCCACCATGGGCAAACTCACTGACTTATTTACGACAGAGAGCTATATGTGGTAGTCTTGTGGTAATTTCCACTACCTTATATACGGTAGGGAGCTATGTTCAGAGAGTCTCTCTTCCCGTTGGCTCATGTACCTCCAACAAGTTATACTACAGTCACTCACAATTATTCATACTGATTCTGACATACACACATCTGTCTTAAAATGACCATTGCACTGTTTAAAAATCTCCCCACATCATTGGCATTGTAATGGTAAATAGAAAATAAACCACCCGTCTGTTTTCAAATATTTTCTGTATTATAAAAGTTGCACTTAGACATGATCTCATTCTTTACAGAAATAAATAAAATGGTACAGTAAAAGCATTTTCTATGTCACACTGCAAAGAGCGTGGCGGAGAACAAAACTCAAATTGCAACATTGGTATTTGATTAAGACACGCACAGGAATCCTACACTGACTGCATAATTTCGTGCACACACCCGGCTCCCACGCTTAGGTAATTACCTTATCTGAGTGTTCTTCAGTTGTTCTCTTTGTGAATGTGGCTCTCTTGGATTAACTCCAGCAAAAAGGAACGCTTGCCTTCTCAAGCCGGGGTCATTGCCTGGAATTCTCAGCTTTTTCAGATAGGAATGCCTCAGCCAGTGGAAAGGTTTTTCTTTCAGCTCTCCCCAGTCTCGACTGCAGCAGGACACCGGAATTTGCATTCAGTCAGGACCCCACAGCCAGGTCTTCTCCCCAGTAGTGCAGAAAGATGTCTGCCTGTCTTTTTCCCTGATACTGCCCACTCAAACTTTCCTCTCAGCCCTCTTTATGACGTGTCCCAATGAAATCCATCATCTCTCATCCTCCTACTCTTCAACAATAGCTTCGCTTATACATTTGCAATTGTTGCAAATCTGACTTCCTCCTTCCTGCAGTTATTGTGCACAAAAACACGGAGAATCAGGCAGAGAAGAGAAGAGAAAAATCTGCACACACATTTAAATGGTTTTCAGAGTATGCCTAATTCTGCAGTGGAGAACACATTTTATTAGTGAGTTATATTAAAATAAGGTTTTATTAGTCAGGTTAATGGTTAATAGGTTAGCTGTTAATTTTCAAATGTGTCTCTAGCAATATAGGCATTTCAGGTGAAAAATAGTGTGCATTTTTAAATGAACACGTGTGCTTTTAACTGTAAAAATAGATTTGCATCTTATATGTTAAAATCGTTTTTTACTGAATAGTCTGTCTTTCCTTGTTAGTCTGCTAACCCATATAGCAATGCACCGCACCCTTGTGGTGGTGGTGCTGCAAAAAAAATTGTGCTACTTGTGCAGTATTGCTGTACTGTGTACTGTAACACGCCAAATATCCTTACATATACCCTCCTTTTGTTTTTAGAACTTGGCTATAATCCAAGCCAATTCCTAAAAACAACTTGTTCTATTTTTTTTTACAATATAGCAATCCAACAAAATGAATATTCATGTGCATCAATGAAAATTTGCAATCAACATTTCATCTGAGTCCATCAGTTCATAAAATGTTCCACATTTGCCTTCTCAGTGGAAGTGGCATTACTTTAAGTTTAAATTTTCCAAGTCAATTAAAAACAATGAAATAAAACAACTAACTAAAACAAATAAGTAATATAACAAGTTAAAATAAATAATTAAAATAATAAATACGTGGAACTTCATATGCCGGAACTTTTGTTTTGTCTCTTTTGGTATGTCCCGACCAGCGATGTTATTCGGTTCATTCGAGTACTCTTTCATCTTGGCAATCTTGAATCCACAGTAGTCATCTCTTTTGGCATTCCGGTTATTTTGTCTTCACCTCCACCTGGAGGCAGGCATCTTTTGGTCTTCATCCAGGGGACTCCAGGACTCCATCGTCTCCCGTGGCCTCTGATCCCGGAACCTCCGACCAAATAATGTTAATTGTCTAAATCAAAATAGAAAATAAACAGATTAAGTACATAGCACAATACTAACTTCATCCTTTTGCCAAAAATAAAACATGCTTGGTAAAAATACTTCGTTTTTTTTTTTCTTTCTTCTGAAATTAAACACAAGTTAAAAGAAAACAAGCATATATAAAACAGCATTCAATATTTAATACACTTTCTCTCTGCACACCAACCACGAGCTTCCGTTATATATGCATTTATTTATTTATTTATTTATTTATTTATTTATTTATTTATATTATATATTTTTACATATATTACAGTGTTTATGTGCCATCATAACAATCAACTTTTTTTTAACTTCTTTGTCACTGCCTCCTGATCACACCCATTTATTTTCTCAAGGGACTCTATCCGTTTCCACATGCTCAAGCTGCCTGATCTCATGTCTGGGATGGCATGGTTTGATTTGATTTACATGGACAAACTGCTCTATTGCTGTTTCACCTTCATTTTTCAAAATTTTATACACTACAGGAGAGACTTTATCTATAATTCGAAATGGCCCCTGCCAGGCTGCCAGAAATTTAGAATTTTTCTGTTTACATTTTCCAAAATGAAACTTGTACACCTGATCCCCTACACTGTATTCCTTTACTGATGTCTTTTTGTCATAATATGACTTAGCACTGTCAGCAGCTCTTTCCAGATTTCTCTGCACAAAAGCAAATGCATGTTGCAAATGCCTCCTCAGTTCATCAATATATTCATGAACTGTGGATGCACTCACTAGAGTTTGCTCATGTGTTCTGTATAGTAGGTGTTGTGGTAACACCATTTTCCTACCTGTTAAGACCTCATGGGGGCTAACACCTGTTGCTTTGGCAGGAGTCGACCTGATTGCCATCAAAACCAATGGTAAACGCAAATCCCAGCTGGAACCTGCTTCTGCCACAAATTTCTTTAAAATATCCACAACAGACCTATTGCTTCTTTCAACTGTACCTGAAGACGCCGCCCGATATGCGATATGTAGTTTCCTTTTCACACCTAGTATTTGCCATACCTTACTCATTAGAGTACTTGTGAAATGACTTCCTCTGTCTGACTCAATTCTTTGTGGCAACCCAAACCTTGAGAACACATGGTTCACCAGCAATGTGGCTGCTGTTTGCGCACTACAATCTGGTGCGGGAATGCACTCAATCCACTTTGACATCAAACATACCACACTCAAAATATAGCGGTGTCCCCTGCTCGACCTTTTTAAAGGACCTACATAGTCTATTTGCAAATCTGACCATGGGAGAGTTAGGCCTCTTTTCATCAATGGTGCTCTATGCATTGGTGAAGCAGGTTTAAATTGGGCGCATATTAGACATCCTCTAGTATATAATTCCACATCTTGGGACATATGTGGCCAGTAAGCATAATCTTTTACTATTTCTAATGTCTTTTGTGAACCCCTATGGCCTGCAGTTATGGCATCATGTGCATGGTGTAGCATTAGTCCTCTGAATGAAAGGGGTACTACCCACTGTATTTGCCCTGTTATGGACTCTCTAATCATGAGTCCATCCTGTAATCTAATTCGTGTTTTGTTCTTTAATAACACCCTCAATTCTTCTTTTCCCATGCAATCATTTTCTGTTAAAGGATTTTGTTCAGGATCTATCAAATGATTATAATAGATTCCCAAAATTTGATCATTCTTTTGTGCCTCAATCAAATCTTGGTCTGGCGTGTCATGACTCCACTGCACCACCGGTTGATCTACCTCCTTTGGTGCTTTAGAACGTGTGACTGCATCAATTTGTATTTCACTCATTAAATAATCAATAGGTAGCAATTCTCCCATCACAGCCCCAATCTTAGCCAGATGGTCTGCCTTATCATTTCCCTCCTTATCCTCTCCTGGTGTTTTTAAATGCCCACGAATTTTTCTCCAGTATATTGTTAAATTATTTTCTGACACCAATTTGTCTATGGCTTGTATCATTTTTCCATGTTTAAGTGGCTTTTTGTTGTATGTAACCATGCCTCTTGCTTTCCAACCAGGCAAATACTCCACAAAGCTATTCCGTGCATAGTCAGAATCAGTCACCAGGACAATTTCACTGAACTTCTTATCAACTGCAGTAGCAATTGCTTTATAGATGGCTGCCAATTCCGCCACCTGACTGCTCCTATCTCCAATCCTCATCCCTATACTAGGAACGCCTTCACATTTCAACCAGACATTTCCTATTCCTGCCACTAAGTGTTTATTACTGTCATTTTCAATGTGAAAAGCACAACCATCCACATATACAGTTGGCAAATCCTTGCATGTTTTTTCATCAAAAGCTTTGTGTGGTGATTGTTCAAATCCCTGTAAACTAGCTTCCACATCCATTTCATTTGTTATTTGTTCAGCTGCACAGTCATGTAAGTCAGCTAACCCTTGAGCAATTGGGCTCTTTTTATTTTGTCCATATCTTACTTCTACGGGAAAACCTTGTAATGCCAGCGTCCATGAAGTGATTCTGGATTGCGCTAGATTGCCTGATCTAATTCTTTTACTCTCTAAAAATTGCAAAGGTTGATGATTTGTTTCAATAATCACCTTTTCTCCCTGAACAATGGGGCGGAAATGTTGTAGCGCCCACACAGTGGTTAATAGGGCCTTTTCGCATTCATTAAATTTCATTTCAACTTGGGAAAATGCCTTACTTGCATATGCAATGGTTTTGTGATTCAAATCGTGTTTTTGTGATAACACTGCTGACATACAATGTTCAGAAAAGCCTATTTCTATAAAGAAATCCCTGTCCTTTATGGGGTATGCTAAACATGGTGCCTTTACAAGACATTCCTTCAATCTAGCCATTGCATCAGACTGCTCTCTTTCCCATCTCCAGGGAGTATTTAGTTTAAGCAGTTTAGTCAATGGTTGAGTGATTTCTGCATAATTCTCAATGAACTTTCTGTTATAGCCTGTCATCCCTAATAAACTTTTTACTCCTTTCACATTTTTAGGATCTTTTAATCTTTGTATGGCCTCTATTTTCTTCCTTTGTGGATTTAGCCCATGTTCAGTCACTTCATGCCCTAGAAAGTTCACTTTTTTCTTGCACCATTGTGCTTTTTGCAAATATACTTTGGCGCCTGCTTTCTGCAATTGGCCAAGCACATGTCTTATTTCATCAAAATGGCTTTTAAGGTTTTCATTTTTTATCAAGACATCATCCACATAAACTATTGTTCCTCTTTCCGCTGCATCTGGCATGGCCTTTCTCAAAAATATGCCAAATTCACTCCCACTATTGATGTACCCGAACGGAGCTCTAAGCCAGGCATATTGAGTCCTGTCAAATGTAAAGGAAAATAGGTGTTGTATCTCCTCTGCCAATGGCACACACCAATATCCAGATGTGAGATCTAACGTGGTAAATACATTTGAACCATGTATCTGAGCTAGGCCGTGATCAATGAATGGTAGTGGCCATCTAGATACTGGTACTCTTTTATTTAACTCTCTTAAGTCTGCACACAGCCGCCATTGACCATTTGGCTTTAACACACCTAAAATAGGCGTATTGGATGTGCTATGAATGGGCCTAATTATTCCCCGTGATTCCAAATTTTTAATAATCTCTGCCAATGATTCTAAACATGCCAGCGGTAGTCTATACTGGCGTACAAACACTGGATTTCTGCTACAACCTTCTGGTAGTGTGGCCACATGTAAATCAGTTAAACCACAATCATAAGCATCTTTTGCAAATACATCCTTAAACTCCATAAATATTTCCCTCAGATTGCGTCGATCCTCATCGCTGTCACATGCATCCGCTAAGGAGATCTGCTCTTCTACCATTCTGGAAAATTCTGGAAACTCTTCTGGTAAAGGAATCTCAGCGCTTTCCTCTAACTGTGTGGCTGTGTCTTTTTGTAGAGCTGCCACTTTCAAATATTTTGGCATATCAGCTTCCACTTCAATGGGCTGATTTCCTGTTTCATTTTCATTTAAATTAAATATTATGCAATCCTCTTGATGGCAGCACACTGTCTCATTTGAATCATAAGGATACACAGAATGAATTTTAAATATTCCTTTGGGCTGAGAGTCCAGGTGTTCTGGCAACTCGCCCTTGGCATCTACATATTTTTCAGGAATATTCCCAATCACCATGTTATTTAAATCTGCCGTATAATGTGATTTTTGTATGGCCATTCCTAATGGGGAGTTTTCCTCTAAATGAATGTCCTGACAACCTTTATTATTTACCATGATTTTTACAGATCCCTCACCAATGTCTACCAATGGAATGTATTCATAATCCAGGCCTTGCTGTTTTATGGATTCATTCAGGCATACAAATGCATCAGAGCCTTTCATCTGCTGCCCATTTTTGCATTTCAGTGTTATTGCAAACTGTTTTGTAAATGCAGGAATAATAGTATCTTTCCTTATTTGTAATTCGATGGCATAAGGAACCATTTGTGCACAATGATAAGCCCTTCTTTTGTCTTCAAATTCAGGTGCCGGCCCACCTAGGCGTGACCATATTTTTTGATTAAGGAAATCTAACACCATACACATTCTGTGCATGATGTCATTGCCCATGTAAAATTCATTTTGTGCTCCACTCACTATCCATACATTATGGTAAATTGTTTTCTGCCCAATGCTAATTTTAAGCATGCATCTGCCTGTAATTCGGTTTTCAAAGTCTGGACTGTCCAACCCAGAAACATATTGATTTTTAATCCTAAATTTCGGGATTTCTTCCCTCTCCATAATTTTTTGCAACAATTTCTCATTAATGAAACTCCTTTCATGTTCAAGCGCTAAAGTGGCTTTTATTGTTTTAAGATAATCATTTATACCAACGTGAACCCATGGTTGCTCATCTTCTATGTGTATCTCTGCCAGAGTGGTAATGTGTTTCTCTGAATCTGTTTTAGGAACAATATTCTGTTTGCATGTATTCTCTTTTAAGTAAAAACGTAATGTGTGCTCATCTATAGCAGTCTGCCAATCTTTCCTTGGGTCCAAGTAGATTTGTACAGGTAGTTTTTCATTGTCGCTCTGATCTTTGTCTTGACACATTAATATAACAGTGACACTAGGTATGCAGCTATTCTGGAGATATACCTCCACAGCATCATTTGTTTTGGCAACGGTGTGACATTCTTTTATATTGCTGTTTTGTGATTTTAGTTTCTTAGGCCTCAATGGTTTTTTGGTTAAGGACCACAGCACTCCATTCACCCCATCTATGAGAGGAGACAATCTTTTCAGGCAATCTGTCCCCATCAGAAATGGAATTTCACAAATAGATGTGATCAATACCTCTTGTTTCATTCTGTGCTTTCCTATTTTTATGTCAACCTCAGTTACACCTATGATGGGCACCTCCTCCCCATTAAAGTTATGCACTGGGCCTTGATTTGCCTTCACTGTGATCTGACTCTGTGGAGGCCTCCCTTCATTGATACTCTTTACCAGCTCCTTGGACATAATTGTGGCCTGTGCGCCAGTGTCAATCATAGCGAAGGTGTGGCATTTTTCTTCTACAGTGATGGGTGCATAATATCTGTCCTCAACTTCCTCTAATACACATAAGAAATGTGAATTCTTACTGATTTCAGGGCTCACCTTTCTCAGGTCTTTTTCACTTTTGGCTAAGCACATTGGTAAATGAAAAGACATTTTTCCCTCCTTTTTACCCATTTCTGTGCGAGATATTTTATTCATTCCTCCATGTTCAGAGGTTTTTTGGAGTGTGGCCACCGTTCGCCCATCCATCTGGGTAACATCAGAGACCACATTACAACCTTCCAACTGAACATGTGTAACAACATCATTCAGCAATTTGTCATTTTTTAATTCTGTGCATTTGTGATCATTTAGTGTAATACCAGCCCTTTCAGCCTCTTCAAAAATATGTGGCTCAAAGAATTTTTCAGGTGATAGACTTGTACCCTCCTTGTGAGTATTTCCTTTTTCTGTCTGTGTTTGGTCATTGTTTTGCTTGCCCATGGAAGGAGCTATGGCATCCCCACTTACTCCCTGTTCACTGGTATTCCCCATGCATGAGTCATTTTTCTTAAATCTGTCCCTTTGTTCTTTTGGAATTCCTAATGTTTCTTTTTCATTTGTGCAAATCTTTACTGTTTTATTTAGCTCTAAGTTAAACCGTACCTCTTTTTTAGAAGTATTTACACTTTCTATCACAATTTCATTTACTGGTACTTTCATTTTTAATCCATTAGTCCCCTCAGAGTTGTCATGCAAAATTATATCAGAGCAATCTGTCATTTTGGCACTGCAGTTATCATGAGTACTTAGTCACTTTTCGGAAGCCCCCCGGTCATTGCTATGGCCATCAGCCCCCTCTTTGGAAGGTTGTTTTTGCGCTGTATAGAACTTTCCTATTTGCTCAGCTAACATTTTCACTTGGGCCTCAAGGCACTGGAACCTTTCCATCTCTCTAGGATCCTCTTTCTGTGGCCTAGGTCGATATTGGTTGTTTTCCCCCTGATTGGATCTATTCTGATACCTCTCAGGTGATTGATACCGGTTGGGATGGTTTCTGAACTCTTGATTCATTTGTGGAGGGGAGCGGGTTGCACCCATCCTTTGATTATAGTCCCCTGGTGGGGAATCATTGTACTGGCGTGGACTGTAGTTCACGTTTTGCCTCATGTCCTGTCTCTCAGATTGTGGGTACTGGCCCCTATGTTGATTTCCATTATCAGTAAATCGATCCACATATCGGGGCCTATCCTGATTACCATATATCATGGTGTTGGGATCAAACCTACTCTGTGTCCCCAATGACTGGTAGGGACCATCGTTTCTTTGATCTTGATTTTGTCTCTGGTTATTGTTCATACCTGCCATATCAGACCGGTATCTTACCCGGGGTCTATCTCCTAAATATCTAGGGCTGATGTAGCTCTCTCTATTACTAGGATCATGTGATTGGAACATTGGTACAGGAAATGGCGATCTTTGTTGATTACCCCTTTGTTCAGGTGTCACATTATTTTTACCTTGGCTTTGAGCAGACTCAAGGGACATTTTGGCTGACCTGATTTCCATTACTGTGGCTGAGGGTTCTTTAGATTTAGGCCTAGTATCTTTCATTTTATCACTTTCTCTACCCTGACAATAGAGTACCTCATATAGCTTGGTGCTTTGATGTACAATCCATTCAAGGGACTTGTCACGGTCAAATTCACGGACCAATTGGGATATGATGTCTTTCTGTAGCCCATAGAAGTATGCGGTTTTAAACTCATTGGAATTTGAGTCAAAAGATACATCAAAGCGAGAGAATGCTCTTTTTAAGTCTTGTAAAAATTGGCGAGGTGATGTATTAGGTCCAGCAGTAATAGTGTACGCGACTTTCTTTGCCTCCTGCAATGACTGAAAAGGAGAAAAATGACGCCTAATTTCTTTTTCAAACTCCAGCCATGTCATATTCTGCTGTTCATTTAATCCCCTTATGATGCTGGCCGTCGGGGCATCTAAAGTTAAATGAAAATATTGTCTGTACTGTTCCTTAGGTATCTGGAGCGCTTTAAAAATGTCATGTACCGCTTCTAAGTGATCCTCAATGCAGCATTCACCTCCCTTTTTAAATGGTTTGATCAGGGCTTTAATGGATTTCATTATTTTTATGGGGCTACTTGTTGCAATGCATGGAATTGCACTATTTTGTGATTCAATCCTGTTTTCAGGTGTATGAGATTGGTGGCTGCCCCCAATGGGAGTATCAAATCCCCCAAGGGCGCTGCAACCAAGTTCAGTCACCGGCCCAGTCACTGGGGCACTAGCTCTTTGGGCAGAGCTAGAATTCACCTCCACTCCATTGAATGTGGTACCCTGCCGCCTCTCCTGGGACCTGGGGGTGCACATTTGCTGTTCTAAGTCCTTACACTTTTTAAGGAGTCTGTTGGCTTCATCATGCAAGTAATTATTTTCATCACTCATTTTATTAATTGCCTCCTGCATATCGCACATTTGCATTTGGCATTCATTGAACTCTTTATTTCTCTTGTCTCTTTCTTGGATCATTTTAATCATTTCTTGTTCTGCACTCTGGAGATCACCTTCTTTTTCGCAATGTTCTTTTTGTAAAATCTGCATTTCTGAAACAACCTCATCTTTATCCTGCCTAATGTGATCCACTAATGCTTTTAAGTGTGTCAATTCTTGCTCACTATCTTCAAATTGTTTCTTGCTTTTGGATAACTGAGTATCAAAGTCTCTGCATTTTAATTGCATGTCTTTTTGGCATACATCCAATTCTGCTCTCAACATTTCCTGATTTTTACTTGCCCCATCTAATTCAGTCTTTAACCTGTTAATTAGCTGAGTATCATTCTCTTGCATTCGCAGGGACTTGTTTAAAATAAACCATATTTTGCCGCATAGCCGTATTAAACAGTCTTTCTCTGCATTTTTATCGGCTGCATTCAATAATCTTGTAAGGCAGACCTGAATTATGCTGCCTTCTGCAAAAATATTGTCTAATTTTTCTTTCTGCACCTCACCTTGAATGCGGTTACTCCATTCTAACGTGGTATTCGAAGACCAATTCCCATGTGCAAATAACTTTGCCTCTAAATATTGCACTAGATCTGAGAATGTGGTTTCCCTTTGTGACATTCTGAAATTCGTTTTTAGTGGCACACTGCTATTATAAAATGGGTTCCCTTTAATGTGCAAATGGCAGTGTGAGACACACTTGCCACGCCCAGTAGGTACTCTATGATCACTTTCCCGGCCTGCAACGCACCATAAATATGTAGGGTATTTTGTGGAGATTTGGGGCCTGACGGTATTTTATTACCGCCGAAAAATAACTTAGCAATAATCACTCTTTGTATTCAGATTTGGCCATGTGCAACAATAATACAATGGACATGCATTATTTCAGCACCCAGACCTGCTTATTTGGTATACGTGGTTGGTGGTATTTTGGTGAGCATAATTCCCTTGTTTTATTTGTGGCCCCAATGTCCAGAATCCCTTATCTTCGCTTAGATTTTTCGTGTGATCACTAGAGAGACCTCAGACCTGCATTCTAGAGATACCACATTTTCCAGTGATAGTGTTGGTGCGCCACCATGGGCAAACTCACTGACTTATTTACGACAGAGAGCTATATGTGGTAGTCTTGTGGTAATTTCCACTACCTTATATACGGTAGGGAGCTATGTTCAGAGAGTCTCTCTTCCCGTTGGCTCATGTACCTCCAACAAGTTATACTACAGTCACTCACAATTATTCATACTGATTCTGACATACACACATCTGTCTTAAAATGACCATTGCACTGTTTAAAAATCTCCCCACATCATTGGCATTGTAATGGTAAATAGAAAATAAACCACCCGTCTGTTTTCAAATATTTTCTGTATTATAAAAGTTGCACTTAGACATGATCTCATTCTTTACAGAAATAAATAAAATGGTACAGTAAAAGCATTTTCTATGTCACACTGCAAAGAGCGTGGCGGAGAACAAAACTCAAATTGCAACATTGGTATTTGATTAAGACACGCACAGGAATCCTACACTGACTGCATAATTTCGTGCACACACCCGGCTCCCACGCTTAGGTAATTACCTTATCTGAGTGTTCTTCAGTTGTTCTCTTTGTGAATGTGGCTCTCTTGGATTAACTCCAGCAAAAAGGAACGCTTGCCTTCTCAAGCCGGGGTCATTGCCTGGAATTCTCAGCTTTTTCAGATAGGAATGCCTCAGCCAGTGGAAAGGTTTTTCTTTCAGCTCTCCCCAGTCTCGACTGCAGCAGGACACCGGAATTTGCATTCAGTCAGGACCCCACAGCCAGGTCTTCTCCCCAGTAGTGCAGAAAGATGTCTGCCTGTCTTTTTCCCTGATACTGCCCACTCAAACTTTCCTCTCAGCCCTCTTTATGACGTGTCCCAATGAAATCCATCATCTCTCATCCTCCTACTCTTCAACAATAGCTTCGCTTATACATTTGCAATTGTTGCAAATCTGACTTCCTCCTTCCTGCAGTTATTGTGCACAAAAACACGGAGAATCAGGCAGAGAAGAGAAGAGAAAAATCTGCACACACATTTAAATGGTTTTCAGAGTATGCCTAATTCTGCAGTGGAGAACACATTTTATTAGTGAGTTATATTAAAATAAGGTTTTATTAGTCAGGTTAATGGTTAATAGGTTAGCTGTTAATTTTCAAATGTGTCTCTAGCAATATAGGCATTTCAGGTGAAAAATAGTGTGCATTTTTAAATGAACACGTGTGCTTTTAACTGTAAAAATAGATTTGCATCTTATATGTTAAAATCGTTTTTTACTGAATAGTCTGTCTTTCCTTGTTAGTCTGCTAACCCATATAGCAATGCACCGCACCCTTGTGGTGGTGGTGCTGCAAAAAAAATTGTGCTACTTGTGCAGTATTGCTGTACTGTGTACTGTAACACGCCAAATATCCTTACAGGTGTCAAGTAATGTAAAGTCATATAATCAAATGTAACATTTTCTTGTATAGTACACACCAGCCATGTTTGTATTGTCTTTACTAAGGGTCTGGAAAAGAGGAAAGTAAGGAGGGATTAATGTTGGTTTGGTGGAGAGATGACAGTTGTGAAAACTGCAGTGTTGATGGATGTGGGTCTAAGTGGATTTTGTCAGTGCCCCCTTGTGACTGTCTCTTTTTAATATAATGGTTTTGTAGCTTGTTTTGGGGAGAACCCAAAAAGCATACAAAAAGATCCACTCAGCAGGGAGGAGGGAGTATTTAATAGGGCTAAAAATGTTGTGAGCCATGCATTAAGCTGAAAGTGTCAATAAGTCTAGTGATGCTTTTTTTTCCAGAGGCATACACCTGCAGTTTACTAGTGGGGCCATGTATATTGTAAAGAGGTGATAGAAGACTGAAAGGTGAATAGGTTTTTGGAGATAAGCTCTTGAATGTGCTTCAAAGTCGAAATGGCAGATTGACCCTGTTGGGTTAGTTACTGCCATCAAGCTGAAAGTGGATTTCCTGCAATTGCTAGTATATTTAGGGATAATGGGCTTTTTGCCATTCTTGTTTCCATTTGTATGATTATTTTTAGGGTGATGATAAATATGCAGTGTCTAATATAATCTGGTATCTATGATTGGTGGGTTAGACTGGCCAAGTAGGTTTTATGTTAGTTGATGTGCAAGAGTTAAGTTGCAATAAAAGAGATTGCTTCAATGTGTGTGGCTTGGAGTAAATGGTATTTGTGGAGAGAGTGGGTCGTGCTGTGGTCCTTTTGGTATTGTCTGATCTGTGTGCAAGAGAGAGATGTTGATTTCTTGTGTCTCTTTATTAATAGTAGTTGGAGAGATTGATCTAATTGATTCCTGTCTCAGTAGGGTTTGTTATTTAAACTTTATGCACATATTATTTGCCGACATGGGTGAAACTGACCTGATTGTATACAGTCTGATATGTATTCTGGGAAGTGCTCTGATGGGTATTTGTATTAAGGTATGTGAAGATTAATAACTATAAGTGACCTGTTTATTTCAGCGTTTGGAAGGTGTAGGTCGGTGCTAATTTGTCTCTCATGTTCTCATGAAACCCATATTTTGAGATATTTTATGAAGGGCATTTGCTCTTCCTCTATGCTGTCACTTGGCATGATCATATGGGTTGTGGGGAATGGAAATGGTGATCCTCCTTGACATTTATGGTTGAAGTAGGGGTATGCTAATATACCCTCAATTCTGGATCGAGGTTTTCTGGCGGGCATCAGTATTATGCATTTCGTCTTGATGGATTCTGAGGCCCTATTCTGAAAGGTTCAATGGGAGATACACAGAGCTGTGAAATAGATTCTGCATTTTACAGGGGCCCAGTAGAGTTTATGGAGAGCTGGGTGGTGTGTGTCTTTCTAGTACATGGATGAGACTACTTGCACTGTTTTAAGCTTTTTGTAGACAGCTTAGCAACATAGTCTTGCTTAGGCAGAAGGTTTGAGCACAGTATAGTGAGTCATAGGGCAATGAGCACCATGGATATATGGAGAATGTGAGGTGCATATTAATATGTTGCATTGATAGCAGTTGAAAGTAACTTCTTAGTAGGGATTTAACCAGGAGATTGGGTGTGTTTCACGATTGTTGTAGCCTTCTTGGGACCGGTTCACATTTCCTCTGGGTAAGTAATGATTGTTTTGGTGTTACACATCATATGCTCTCTTGCAGTTGGATTCATTTAATCATTTGGTTTGGAATTGTCTATATAGTTATAGCATGTAAGACATGAGATGCTGGTGATTTCTACAATAGGGTCCAAATAGATGTTGAAAAGAAGTGGTGATAGGCTAGTTCCTGGATGCACTCCACAAGTGATGCTGTTGGGATTGACTTAAAGGTGAACATACAGGTTGTTTTGGTTCTGACCAAGAACGTATTACAGAGAGGCACTTTCCATATAATCAATGTACATGAAAAATGTTGGACAACATTCTGACTTGTGCTGTTTCTGGGACCTGGGGTGGCCAGAGGGATGATTACTGTGCTCTGTGCACATCTGAATTGGATTTAAGTGTGTCCAATATAAATGAAAGAGTTGATTATTTTCCCTTTATTGTTCTGAATCCATGTTGTGATGTTTTCATTATATTGATAGTTATCAATGGCCCTGGAACATTTGGTAGATTGACATTCTGAGTACTATTCAGTGAATAGTGTGTCTGAGAAGGGGTAGTAGCTCAAAGGATCACCAAGGTGTTACTGGTTCTCGCTGGGAACACAAAGGAGAGTTTGTCAAAGGGAGTAAGCTTTCCTATTTGCATCTGATCAATGTGTGGCTATGGTATTTCCATTGTCTTCCAGTGTATGTGTGTGTACTGCTCAAAGGAAGAAATGACTTGCAGAGTGTTGGTTTCTGCCTTGAGACAGCTTATAGGGCTCATTTTGGGAATGGAATTGTCATTCTGGAAAGGGTTTTCTATAGTGGCGATATGAGGATATGGTATCATTTTCATTTTATATGGGAGACTGCAGCACAAGGGCCAATAAGTTTATGCATTGGGTTCTCTTCTTAACTTCCTTTTTCATGAGGTATGTGTTGTAGATGCCTTGACATCGGTGGGCCCTTTAGATTGTGGGGGTCCGAGCACCATAGACATTGCATGATATCATCTACAACATTGCTGGGCTGCAATCCATGTTGATCACTTGGAGAATTTGATTGCCTGTGGAAGTCGAGAAGGGACTTTCTTCCATAACCGTTGACTTAAATAAGGATTCACTTACATTGATGTCTGATTCTTCTTCACAACATTGACAATGGGATCATACTGAAATGCCTGGAGCCTGGAAGGTCTTTACATGAGAAATGAGATATGTGACAGGACCCAGCCACTTTCCTTGCAAGTATCTTAGGGGGAGTGATGGAATCAGGCAGCATCTGAACAATGGACTTTCTGCATGTGTGGCCTTATGTACGAATTTCCACACCTCTGCTTTCAAAAGGTGGACCCTATCCATCAGCACAGAGTTTCCCTGGAAATTTGCAATTCCGCACAACTGAACCAGTAGATTGTACTTCAGTTATCTCTGATATTATTTACCTGAAATCCCTCAATGATTTATTTAACATGTTCTTCCTGAAAATAGGAGCACACAGTAACCAAGTGTCTCAAGGTTTCCAGCGAATCAAGACCTCCACAAAACCTACATTTGTTATCAGATGTATTACTACCATACAACAAAGCAGCGTCCCGCCAATGCTTAATCTTCTCATAAACAGGCATTTGATTGAGCCTAAAACGCATGAAGGTTGTGAGCATGATGGAACAAGGAAAGCGCTGGACGTACAACAGTAAACACTCTCTGGCATGGGGAAACTGAGAGTATTCCTCAGAGGTGTAGGAAAAAACCTTTCCAGCCTTGAGTAAAGAAGTGTTCCCTTGGCGACCGCTAGTTTTGGCTGTAAAACAAAGTAAACTAAATATGCACTTCAAAGTGATTGTGATAGGTTGTCAGCATGGGTGAGTCAGTTCAATTTTGTTTAATAGATTAAAGAACATAGGTGATATACAAGGAAATGCAGTCAACTGTCTCGGCCCAATCAGTCCTAAACATAATCTTATTGATTTGTCCAGGTCTTTGTATCAGATCTTCCTGAGAGACCCCATTATAAGCTAATACAGAACTCATCCTTTCTCTGAGTTCTTGAATGGAAGGGACAGTACAAGCATGCATTGCTAAATGTAAATTCTCATAAAGAGTATTTTTAGGGGGGTCAATCATTCTTCTATACAAAGAAAGCTGTCTCCAAACGTACCTGGCCTTCAAAGAGACAAGGCACAACTTGTGTCTAATGACAGCATTCGCGATAGCCATCGAGAGACCCAATACCTCCTTCCAAAGCTTCCCTTGTAAGATGTTTAAAGTATTTCCCATGTTGTGGAAACAAAGGTCCAGGCTGTACAGAATGATTGTCTCAAAGTTGGCTAGATAATAATGCCTCAAGGGTAGCAGTGAAAATTTGCAGACTCTACTCTTCAAAAACTTCAGTTGAACAGTTTGTTTTTTTAGCTTTGTCGGCCAAAATGCTTTTCCAGCAGTCAATGCTAGCCCTATTAGAGAGGTAGTAGCCCAAATAAATTACAGCCTTGACCTGTTCCACACTATTGTCCCATAGGTCAAGCACAGTGCTGACTCTTAGTAGTTCGACAAAAGACCAAGAACTTGGACTTAGAGGCATTAGGCAAAAGATTGTTGTCCAGAGCATATTTAAAGAACAGCTTCATTTTAGCTCTCAGGCCTCATGGAGTTCTATCAAGAAGTATAAAGTCATCCACAAAGGCCACACACTCCAACCTAATGCTCCCCAACCTAACTGGCACAATGGAAGGACCCTGCCACACTCTCTCCACATCGCACACGTATAGATTGAAGAGTATAAGTGCCACTGTGTACCCCTGTTTCACCCCAATATATGTATGTATCTCTGGTGACAATAACCCATCATCCATGAGATGTTCTTGAATGTTGGTATGGGAGTGTAGAAGGGCAATCATTTGGGCCATTTTGCAGGAGATGTTCATGGTAAGCATTTTCTGCCAGAGCCTTTATCTTATGACACCATCGAAGGCACTGATCCTATCCAGTGAGGCTAAGTACTCGTCCCCCACCTGTGGATGATGATGAACAAAGTGTCCAAGATGGGAAAAAATGGTCGCATTAAGTGAGGTGCCTAGTTCTTCCCAGAACCCCAACTGGAACTGACTCAAAAGATTATTTCCCCTGATCACACAATTGAGATCCCTTTAAGGAAGGATAGAAAAAATGTTGCTGGTGGCATCTATCAATGCTATAGGTTGGTCATTATTTCAATCCAATGTATCCCCTTTTTTTGTGACTCGGTACGATAATAGATTGTACCCATGAAGCAGGGACAGTATGGGACAAAAAAAGGTAATCAAACATAGGCTTCAAAAGATCAGCCCATAAACCCGGGTCCTCCGTAAGAACAAAAGGAGGTATGATGTCCAGTCCAGGGGCCCGTGACGGCTTAAGCCAACCAATGGCCCACGCAATGACCTCCCTATTCCAAGTACAGAAACTTTCAACAGGGATACCCATGTTGAAACCATCAATATCCCTAAAGTCATCAGGTAGGGCAAATTTATTGGTGTAATATTCCACCCAATTGGCAGATTCTATCAGGCAGTCCAAGCAACCTTTAACATTATCCAATATCCTTGACAGTAGACCAAAATTGTCCATCTTTACCTTTAAACACATTTTCCAGTATATTCTGCTGAAGCCTGTGATAAGCATCCATCTTGAGAGATTTTACATAGTTCTTATGTCTTTGCAGGAGTGTGCACTTACACACAGCATACTCAGAAGCAGTCAAGCACAGGCTTCCCAGAGCAACAAGTTCCCTTCTTTTGCGAGTCTTAGATTGGAGGATTCTATCATTCTATCATCACTCACATGCACACTTTTCCTAACACTGGCTGAAGTGTATTGATCTCAGATTTGACGAGTACAAGAGAAAATAAGATTATGCAAAGAATCCTTACGTCCTTCCCCTAAAATGCACATGAGGGAAACAGAAACAGGATCTTTCAAGGATGCAAGCAACAGACGATTGAATTTAAGAATGAGTTTCTGAATCCACACCAGATTTGTCCCCTTATTAGGCCAACCAAGTCTGGTCTAGTAAGGAGGGTAGCAATAGAGACAAACAGAGAGAAGGATAAGGGTGAATGGTCACCCAACATGGAGGGCATATGGCTCAGATAACTACAACTGTTCCTGGTGACATTGTATACATGAAATCATTCCTTGAGGTCAGGGCCCATCTATACCACGTGTGTTTGGAAGAGTGGAAGGAGGGGGAAGGATCCAATAGGACATGTCTCAATCCACCAGGAGGAGATCCCAGCAGAAAACTTGTTTGGTGTTCAAATAATGAAAAGGTGGAGTAGCCCCCATAGTATTTCACAGGGCTCCCTCTGCACAGAAGGAATTAGAGTAACCTCCCAAAATTACTCACTTGCCACATCCCCTATCAAACCAATCATACAGGATATCACCAAGGCCTTATCGATGGTGTCAAAAGTAACCCTAGTGGGGTCCCAATAAAGGTTAAGTAGCAACATGAGTTGAAGGCCTGGCCCCAGCTCCAAGCTGGTCACCAGGAGCCATTTGTTGCTGCATATTATTTTCCATGTACACCCCAATTGCAATCTATGGCAATAGTAAGACCCCCTCTAGGTCTCCTCCCATCCCCCTAACAGCCAGGCAGGAAATAGTATGAAAACCTTCCAATTACGGGTTAGCCATAAGCATAGTCTCTTGGAACAAATACATACTAGAAAGTCTATTGCCTGCGGAATTGAGCATAAACTTGTACACATTAGCACTACCACATGCATTTCAGGAGATCATTTCAATCTCAATACTGTCATGCAAGTCCCGGACCCTGCCTAATGCTCTCGAGGGTCTTAAAGGCAGGCTGAATCCAGGACAAAGTCCTGACCATTGCCCAGTAGGTTAGAGATAATGAACAGCACAGTCCCAGAGTCGCTTGGTGATGCAGATGTAGGCCTTGACAATACATCTGCTATAGGCATGGCAGATTCCTTAAACGCAAGAAATGTGTTTGCTTCAGCAAGATTTTGCAATTCCACCAGATTGAATCCCATGGAATTAAGATCTTTCCGTGGATCCCACACCATAGTAGCATCCATTACCGAATGGAAGTAACTAACTATTAGACCATTATCAAGTCTGGGCAAAGATATAGTATATGTATCATCTGAGGTTATTGTTCTAAGAAGCGGAACCTTCTTAAAAATGGTCAGCAAACCTGTCCTGTTTAGCTTAGTCCCTTTTGCAGATTTGCCATTAGGCACCCAGCCGAGGATTTTACTGCCAAAACAGGCAACTTCCCCAGCCCCGGGTTTAATGGCCCTGTGTTGTTCCTGATGCCCCATGGTGGCCCCATCAACAGGAGCAGTGACCCCCCCCTAGTAGCTCCATTGTTTGCAAGGATAGGGCTCTTGGGTTGTTCCTAAGGCCACTCGCATTAATCTCTGCAGGCAAAATAGGCTCTGGAGCAATAGAGAGATCACTGATCTGCTGTGGGCCTGTTGAAGAACGTGCATGCATTGTACTAATCATTTTGCCGAAAGTAGTCATCTTTGTCTGCTTGGTTTGTGGGTGATTAATCAAACTCTCACCTTCAGCCCCCCTCTGAGCTCCCAATAAAGTACTAGGGCTCTCTGTTTTCACATCTCTACACACTCCTGGTCCTTGTACTGGCACAGGATGAGACGCCATTTTCGCTTCAATGACACCACCATCCCTTGAAAGTTCACATGGGCTGTTGTGTCCATGCGCATATCATATTCTGGTAATTGCCGTATAGCTTTAAGGTTGGAATTTCTCCCATTAACCTTCACTTGAGGCATGTTCTTTGTTTTTTTAGTATGCTTGGACTTCTTCCTACGCTTCTTCCCTCTCAGTGTAAGATTCATTGATACATCTAGATTGGCATCATTTTCAGTTGGTAGAGAAGTTAAATCAACTCCCGCTATTACCTCCTGTTCAGTCTCCTGATCATTCAAGAGACCCATGTCCTCCACCAATGCCGACGGACTGTCAGGAGCAGTGTCGGCCTGAATCCCAGGTGACTTGTTCTGGATAGTCTCCAAAGTATGTTCAAGGTCCCCGCTTGGAGTCCTGCTATCTTTAGAAACAGCATTAGCCCTAGATAAAAGAACATCAGGTATTGCTGAGACTTTGGCATCCAGAGTCAACCGTCTGTGATTGTACTAGTCTGGAGTATATTTCTCCATAGATGTATTTTCATTGGTGGCAATAATGTTCCTAACAAGTCCTTCAAAAGAAACCATACGTACCAATAGCTCATTCAATGCTGTTTGTTCACCTGCTAAAATCCCCCCAAATTCTCCTGCGTGTCGCCTAAAGTTTTTAACGCCAAGTTCAGGCTGATGTGCAAATTAGATAAAAGGGGAGAAATTAACTCACAAATCCCCATCTCATTAAGAGTCTTTATGTTTTCTGAACAAAGCTGGGTATTGCCCCCGCCCCAAGGTTGGAAATCACAGGTGCAATAGGAGCACCCAGGAACACTCATCATTGTTGTGTGACCAATATGAGAAGGAAAAGTGCCTGCTTGGCTTTTTCTCATTGCATGTGCCCCAATGACTCCATCATTTGTACCATATAACCTCCTAGGATCAATAAATTAGTTAGACAAGATTCGACCACAGTTCCCAGGTAACTCCCTTGTCACTGGTTATTGCACATTAGAATCCACAAGTTCGCCAATCGGACCCCCACCTCTCATAATATCGTTACGAGTGCCCACAATTTAAGTAATTTTACCCCTTATATGGATAGGTGCATCCAAAATAGGAGGTATATCAAGGTCTATAGTGTCCCTCAGTAGGTCCCTTGTGGCATTCGCAACTACATGGAATAAGTCCTCTACACAGCTTTCCTGAGTCAGCTCTTGGGAAACCGCCTCTAGAGCAATCTTATTATTACTCCCTAGGCAATGGCCCTGCTGACCCAGGAAGTTGCCAATTTCAGGCAAGCATGAATGTCCATTATTGGGCGTGGATTTATCATCGGTCCTTCCAAAAATAAACACGTTCGAAAGATCAGATGAAGAAGTCGCTTTAGGAGCACCCAAGTCAACAAAGGTACCACCCATGCCCCC
Source organism: Ambystoma mexicanum (assembly GCF_040938575.1). Taxonomy (NCBI): domain Eukaryota; kingdom Metazoa; phylum Chordata; class Amphibia; order Caudata; family Ambystomatidae; genus Ambystoma; species Ambystoma mexicanum. The sequence goes on along the minus strand of NC_090941.1, from coordinate 354,420,111 downwards.
AACATCGTGCAGCATTTTAAAGCATGTGGATCCACCCGCGTCTCTTTAATTTCTTAGACTCACAGCTTGCTGTGGAGTAGAAGCATGAAACCTAAATATTTTCCTTATTAGAGGAGCGGGTGGAGCCACTTCAGCTTCTTGGAGACACTCAGCGTTGGTCAGTTCCATAGTCCCCTGGATAATAGGAGCGTTTGCCAGCGTTTCCAAAACCTCAGTGTTTGTTGACAAAATATCTGAAGAAAGCCCTCCCTGTATCAATCCAGGTAACATTGCATTAATCAAAGCAATAGTTGTAACTAGGAATTTGCCATCTATTCCGCTCACTACCCCATTGTTAGTCCGCAAGCTGTTCAATGCTGCAGGATGACTTAGAAGCACAGGCAAATGCCCCAATGTTTGCTCAAAATTAAATGCTGAGTTTACCCTTGAGTTGGATAACTGGTCAGAAACAGAATCCGTCTCACATATGCTGGCACCAAATCCACGTCTCAAGGCAGGCATGGCTTTGATAAAGAAAACCAATGCAAGAGAAAGAGGACGAAAACAGGTGTGAGCAAGATGCAAAGAGGCACCCTAAGCAAATATAGAGAAAGCACTCAAGCGAGGTTGTTGGCCTTCTTAGCAAACGTAGGAGGCAGGCTGCAATAAGTTTGTATCACTATAGATACCCCTTTAACACGAAGAAATCAAACTGCTTAGGAGGAGCACATGTGACGTCCACAGGGCAGTTCCACAAGTAGTTCAGCAAAGATTAAGGCCGCAAAAGATCGGCCTTAGCCAAAAAACAGTTCAATACAAAATGCAAAATAAAAAGTTCTGTAAGGCCAAGCTATACAAATAAAGAGGCTTAGGGGCAATAAACCAGCAGTCACTGCCTCAGTCAAAGATGGAAAACTTGTGGAGATCCAGTGTCCAAGGTAAGTCGGAATGTACTTGAAATAAAGGTCCAATAAAGAGAGAAGAACAGAGTGTAGCTCAAAGGCCGTGGCCCACAGTCGCCGTACTACAACGGAGGACGCTCCAGAAGGATGAACAGTTGTAAATTCAATGGAGCATGCAGCTCAAAGTCACGAAAACCTGCAGTCGCCGCACTACAGCGGGGGACGCTCTGGAAGGATGAACAGTTGTACGGTCAATAGAACATGCAGCTCAAAAGGCTCAAGGCCCGCAGTCGCTGCTTTCCAGAGCGAGTCCCACTGAATTTTCCACCTTTAAATAAAGAGGAACTGTACCGTTATCCTGGCAGTGCACCTTGCAAGGAGCCTTACGCCAAAGTCAATATAAAATCACTTAAGTGTCCCAAAACAGATGAAGGGCAGGAGTGGGAGCAATCACAATGATAACACAGGCAATACGTTTGTTTCTGATTTTACCTTTCCAAGTGGAGAAAACGGTGAAGAATATCCCTTGCCATGGCAGATGTGCATGAACTGCACAGACTGTGTTGTCACTCGTAGTCCTTGCTCCGCGGTGTAACAAGGATTATGTATAATGTTGGCTCCACCTCCAGGAGCAACAAACAGCAGAAAGACTTGAAATTGACTGCATGGACTGCTTTCTCACTCGTAGTCCTCACTCCGTGGCCCGCTCCGCGGTGTGACAAGCATTATGTATGATGTTGGCTCCACCTCTAGGAGAAAAAGAAAAACACAACAGAAAGACTTGAAATTGACTGCACAGACTACGTTCTCACTCGTAGTCCTCACACCGTGGCGCGCACCGCGGGGTGAAAAGGATTATGTATGATGTTGGCACCACTTCCAGGAGCAAAAAAAAAAAAAAAAACAGCAGAAAGACTTGAAATTGACTGCACAGACTGCTCTCTCACTCGTGATCACAGTTCAAGGGTGTTTATTAAGCTGGAAATGCAAGATGGAAAAACCCCTAATCTAAACGTAAATCTAAGATGGGAGCAAGCTTTGACCATCAAATAATAATAAGGCAGTCATAGTGGCATTGTGTCAATTAAAAAGGGCCTGTACTAAGAAAACCTATTGCCAATTCTTACGGTAAATACAAAAATAATGTGGGATAATGTTCTTAAGAAAGAAGGAAGTGTTAACAAAATGATAAGTCAGGATACAATACTTGACGTCTCCCTTCCCCACGTTTTCAACACAGGACAATGTGGCACTTTGGAGCACAGCAAACGCTTGAGGTTTTCCAGCACAAGCTAACAGTTCCGCTTTCAGCATTCTGTGCATCTGGTGGTTAAGTCTGTTTTCTATCAAACAGTCTCTTGCCGGTGGAGCCTGATGGGTTCAAACAAACAATGAAACAAAATGTTCCCATCCAGACGTCAGCCTCCACCTTTTGGATTCACTATCAGCTTTCTTACTTTCAAGTTTTAATGTCTTTTCAAACAATTCACTGTGGACATCCCTCTGTAGGGTTCACTCTGTGGACTCCTGTCAACACTGTTAATTTGATAATTTCACCAAGGAAATTCATTTCCCTTCATTTCACATTCATCTGTTGGTCAAAGACTTTCGACTTTCGACTGTACGGAGGATTTTACAAGACCCCCGTATGACCACTTTGACCCCCCTTTCGCCTTTCTCAAGGCTTTCTAGTCTGGTAGTTTCAAGAATCGGGTAATTGCCCAGAGTTTCCTGCATGAACAGCCACGTGGTGTCAGACTCCTCTGTTGCTGGTTTTCCCCTTTTAACATCAATAGCTCTTTAAGCCTTTGACAGTTCAAATAGGCGCTTGCTACTTTTCATTCAACACAGTTCAGTTTCTTATCGACTCTATTCTTGACTCATCGGCTGTGATGAACCACTTGGCTTTCTTCTCCTTCGAGTCAAGATTGGTACGACAGAGAACAGCATCCCTCCCCGGCTTGGCTATCAGCGGAGGAGGGTCTTCTGTACCGTAGACATCTGCTGCAACACAGGCTGACTATTGTTCGCAGTCTTATGATTCCTTCTGTGGAATTTCCAGGGACCTTGGTTGGAAAAAGGCCTTTGAAGCAATAGGTTAACAATATCATGTCAATAAAATTATTTTACAAATTGCTTTGAAGGATATAACCTTTTTGGAGGAGCACTCACATAACTTCCTAGGAATTAAACAGAGTTGCAGCATTTTGAATTGACCAACACATTTGGAAACATTTTTCTTTACCTGGCATGGCTTTATCACAGCCATGGCGGTATCACGGCTGTAATTGCGCCGGGATACCACCAACACAAATATCGTGCCCGCTACTTGGTCCAGCACAATTTGCGAAGAACACTACATTACTGCAATATATGTATGAGATCACCACTCAGTGAGAGAAAGTACTATAAAAGCTGTTTGTCTCAGTCAGATGGTGTTGGGTGACCAAAAAGCTGATCTAGTGAATGATATACAGAAGAGTTTGGTAGATGTATCATTTAGAAAGGAGGACTACAGAAACAGTAGGGAATCCTTACTATGTGGCGAGGAGGGCTGAGAAAAGCTAAAGTGGGTGATAGAGTTTGAAATCCTGACAAGTTAGGGTAAGAACAGGGATCTCTAGTAGACAGGTGGCCCAGGGAGGTTTCGTCATACCAGGGTGGTTCAGGCAAACAGCAGAGGTGGAAGGAGTTTTGAGATAGTGAAAATTCATTGAAGTTGAAGGAGGTGAGCACAAGGTTTTCCAAGACCATGACCCTAGAATAGAGAGGTGTACAAATGCCAGAGTCCACCATGCGTCCAGCCCAGCAATCCTCAGAGAGTGAAATGTTTCTCTAACTTCTAGAAGAAACTTTGGGTATTTTCTAGCCTATGACACGTTGGACATGGGGGACCATATGCTAAAGACTCCAAAGAAATGGTTTAAGCAATCCTAAAAGTATTCAATGCCACACAAAGATCAGTCTTCTGGATATTGCAGTTGGGTGAGGATGGGCCCAGGTCAACGGTTTAATAAAGACATTTCCTTTGCTTATAAATTGTCTTCCTTTTTGTGTGAGCAAACAACCACTTCCTTGTGTCAGCCTTTTTTCTGTTTTTTAAGGGTTCATCCATTTCCCTTTTACACAGCAAATTACTATTTCCATACCTATGTGTTTTCCCATGTAGGGTGTATTTATCGGACTTCACGTTTCCCAAAGGAAAACATATTTATTGTTGATGTTTATCTATGCCTTTGTGGTCCTGGCCCTGCCTTAAAAGAAGTGTTTTAAAACTATTGATTTAATATTGATATTCATGTAGAGACGTTTCTTGTTCCTTTTTTTCAAGGAATCCCCTAATTCATGTAAGAAAAAGAACATTCCTCCTAGACACAGAATATAAACTACACACATAGCTTTATGACTGACTCCTTGAAAAATGCTTACCAATAATTACTATAGCAATAACCCCAGCGCAGGGGGGCCTACATGGCCGGTAATGACCTGTCAGCTAGGACCTAGGCAGGCCGGAGTTAAGCGAGGGCTCAGCAAGAGCTGTGGGCATTTACCAGCCATGCATGCATACTCAGACAAGGGTGTGATAGCTATTCACACACCAGGGCTCACCCAGGGCGCAAATAGTATTCTTTTATTTTTCTTGGCAGAACATGGGCTCCATGTCTATTGCGCAAGCCCAATCTCTTTTCAAAACCCAAAACACAGTGTCTGCCATCTTGATTGTTGGGAGGCAACAGGGAGAGGCTTCCTTTTGCCTCTCCACAATCAAGTTGACGCCTACCGGGGAAGGGCCTCGGGTGGCTGGAAATGGCAGGTGGTACACTGTGTTTCTCCCCCCCATTTCCAGCCACCCGATTAGCTGAGCAGCCTTCCCTGTGTGCACATATTTCACCTAGACATAGAATACAAACAACACAAAACAGGATTATGGCTGATTCCTTGAAAAATGGTTACCAATAATTACAAAGTAATATTGAATGTCTAAGGGTGAATGGCAGGCAACCGATGGACCAAGTTTAATAAAAGAGAAATTCCTTCAACTTATCACTGGCCTGAGCCATCTTTCAACTAAGTCATTTGTCCGTCCATGATAAGATGAAGGAAAACTATAGGATACTCCACACTCCTTCTACATGGCTTGTATGTACTTGGACATAAAGTTGCTGCCTTCGTCAGGCACAACCTGTTTAGGGAAGCCAACCCTGGTGAAAATTCCAATTAATGCTTTAACAACTGAAACTGGCAGATACTGTTTTAAGGGGGATGACTTCAAGATATATGGTTTCATGGTTAACTAACACCAGAATAAACCTGCTACCAGAGGATGTTGGAGGGTCAAGGGGACCAACAATGTCAAACCCTATCCTCTCAAATGGTACACCAATTAAAGGACGTCAGACCAACGGAGACTGAATTGCAGTGGCTTTCTATCTGGACCCCCATCATGAGCCACTTCATGGGCCAGTAGAATTGCACGGTTAACCTCTCCTTGATGCCAATATGATCAGCAAGGGATACCTCATGCGACAACTGCAGTGTAAAGGTTCTCACTGGGAGAGGGATCACCGACCTCTTATGGTCTCCTTCATTATAGGTTTCCCAGGAGGTTCACCCTGAAGCTGGGATCAGGCCTGCCTCCTGTGGCCTTCCAAAGATGAGCACTCAAGTTGGCTCTTAATAAATTTAGCCCTGTCAGGATCACCTTCAGCAAGCAAGCTCTGCAGTTCAAGATGGTCATGGGGTTGAGAATTTCAGGCAGCCCCTCTTCCTTGCCAAGTGCAGGAGCTTGGACAAATGTCGCCACCTCAGTGGTAGGTGAGTTGGGAGAATATTCTCTTTCCCTCTTTTTGATGTATGTACTCCTTGGGTTCTTCTTTGGCTTTGGCTCAGCATTGGACTTGAGCAGGGCTACCTTGGTCTGTGGTCTAGTGCATGGCCATTCTGCTGTATATCCCACATGACCTAAGTCTCTCAGATCATTTCCCAGCAGAACTCTCCTAGAGACTTGCCTATGAACATACACATGTATCCTAACTACTCCACCATTCAAAGCCAGGGTTACAGGCATAACTGGGAACTTAAGAGGGAGTTCATCAGCCAACTTAGTGGGCACCAGAGGGGCTCTTTGTGTTTTTTAAGGTATGAACCATTCCCCTTTTACACAGCAAACTATTTCCATACCTATTTGTTCTTCCATGTATGGTGTTTTAATAGAGATGCCTATATTCCCCCCTTAATATTGATATTGATGTACAGCAGTTTATTTTGCATTTTCTCAGGGAATCCCCCAGTCCATGTACCAAAAGGAATATTCCACCTAGACATAGAATATAAACCATGCATATATGTCTATGACTGACTCCTTGAAAAATGGATATCGATAATTACTACAGCAATCACCCCCACGTCAGGTTGCGTACATGGCGGGTAACGGCCAGTCAGCCTGACTCTAGGCAGGCCGGAGTTAAGTGAGCGTCTCAGCGAGGGCTGTAGGCCTTTACGCCCATGCACGCTCCCAGACAAGGGAAGACAAGGGAGGTGATAGCTATTTACACACCGGGACTCACCCAGGGTGCAAATAGTATTTTGTTTTTCTTTACAGAAGATGGGCTCCGTGTGTATTTCAAGCCGAATCTCCTGTAAAAAACAGAAACAAGGTGTCTGCCATCTTGATTGTTCGGAGGCAACAGGGAGAGGCTCCCTTTTGCCTTTCCACAAGCAGCAGGTAGAGGCTCCCTTTTGCTTCTCCACAATCAAGATGACGCCCTTACGGGCAAGGGCCTCGGGTGGCTGGAAATTGCGGATGGTATACTGTGTTTTCTCACTCGCATTTCCAGCCACCCGATTAGCTGAGCACCCTTCCCTGGGGTGCACATATTCCACCTAGACATAAAATACAAACTGCACAAAACAGGTTTATGGCTGATTCCTTGAAAAATTGTTACCAATAATTAACAAGTAATATGGAATGTCTGGGGTGAATGGCATGCAACCGATGGACCAACATTTTTTAAAAAAACAAAACATAATAAAGTACATGCCGAGAACAATGTCTAATTTATATGTCATACGTATTGGTTTTGTCAGCACTTCTTTTTGTACATTATCTACAAACTCCAGGTCTATTAATGCCCCATACTGGAACCATGTCAGAGACAGCAGAGCTGAGAATAATCAGACAACATTAAGTTGTGGAAAGGATAGTTTAGACTATAAAAGACTGCAGACATGCATTTCAGATTTTGAGCCAAGGGGCAGGGCTTGGTAATACCTACATGATTGGTGAGGAAAGACTTGGACTGGATTATTCGATTGGGAAAGGTTGAGTCCTGAAGGTGTGGAGATGAAAATGCATACAAAACTGGGACAATAATGGAATTTAAGTAAAGCACAAACAGATGAGGAGTGATACAAGTGCATTGCGTAGCCAGATGAAAAAAAGAAATGTTTGAAAAAGAGTGAATACGAGAAGGAGTGCAATGGACAAACCACCATTTAGTACATAATAGTTTGCTCCAATAATGCGTCTGATCTTTTCTCTATATAACATACAGTACTCCAATAACTCAACACACTTTAGTTAAAATTGCCAAAGATACAAAAACCAGGGTGTCATTTCACCAAAATGTCAGGGGTAGTGGAGGTGACATCATATGACACTTGATCTCTGATGACATCACAGGAAGTGATGTCATTTGACCCCACCCTGAAGTGCCATAACCGGAACTGATGGAACACAACCTTTCACCCCTTGACAAAACAAGAAGTGGCATCACATAGCATTGTTCCTAAGTACACTACGATAAATATTGTTACGATATCACTGTAATGTGATATACATTTCATACACGAATGAATCACCATATATTTAATTAATATCAGGGTCTATAGGCCCACATTACCAAATGACCATGAATGCAAGCAGACGTCCAAGGCCAGATGATAATGATGTGTTATTATGTAGCACTTACGCTTAAGTGCTTTATATAGAGCAAATATATCTAAAATTCCCCCAACCGATGTTGGAACTCATTTATAGACCTCAGTAGGATGAGAGGCTGAGTTGGCCGTGCCGGGATTTGAACCTGCAGATCACACACACATCACAGCAGTGATCGCTCAACCCACTGAGCTATCTTACCAGCTCTAGCTATATTACCGGTTATAGTAGAATTAAAAATTACGTCTGAATGTTCTCAAAGTCAGAAAGCAAATTACACTTTGTAGTGGATACCAATAAACTGGTAACTTTAACAGCACGCCAGTTAATCTGCAGGTCTGTGCAAAGTTGACCACATGACAAGCCTGCATGGATGTACTTTTCAGGCTTCTGAGGTTGGCAAAATACATACCATTTTCATAACTGGGGGAGGGTTGATAACTGTGTAATAAAAATGTAGAGTAGCGCAGGGAAAGCAGGGCACTCACACAGCATCTTGTACTCTGGGTACTCGTTATCTCATACATGCAAACACACATCCTAAACAGCATGCCAGGAAGATAGGAAAGATAGACACATTACAACAAACCGTTAATTGTGGCACAATGAAATAAAGGGCCACTTGATGAGCTATGGTCAAACACTGCTACACTGTACACAAGCTTTTAGGCACAAGGATTTTGTCAAGTGACCGAGGACACCGAGATGGAATGTCTTGTGATGATGGTAACAGAGACAGCGGCAGAAAAAAGCATGCTGTAACTACAACTTGCCGAAAGCAACATACATGTAGTTTTTGTCTGCATTGTGAATTTGAGGTGTTTAAAAACAGAAAAATAAATGACTCACTCACTGAGGTCTGCCTAAAATAAACCTTTAATGAGTCTGGCAATTATTATATAGAATTCCAGAACGACTATTTGTTATTCCTATTCTTTTTTTTATTTAGGGTCACTGCTCAAATGTTACACTTGTGGAACCCCCTGCATTTGTAAGAGAATTGACATGAAAGCCAGTCAATACAGAAACAAAGAGTCACATGGTGCTGGCCACAGCCCAGGACATTCCATAAAAAAACAAGGGAAAACACGCGGTAGAAAGGGAGACTTAAGGGGTCGCTGACCCCAGGCGACCCCAAATGACGTCCATGACGAAAACATGAAAAGTTTATATTTTTTCGCAACAATTGTTTGCCCACGTATTCCTGCAGGCATTCCCCCCAACGTAACAATGTGTGTTCCATGAACATTATTGTGGATAATGAAGATCATTTCTTATCCTTCTGCCAATATGTTATTTGGGGCAGTTGTCTCCAAAAGGGTCATTTTCAAGATGTATGCAGTGTACCATACTGTTGTTTTTTACGCATTTGAATATAGTGATAGTTTTTATTTGTTTTTTTTTTTAATGTAACAACAAGATAAAGTTAAAAACGTGTTGTGGGCTTGAAGTAAATATGTTCCATGTGTGAAAATCCAAATTAGAAACGCTGGTTGTTTTACAGTTCAATGCCCTCACACTTGGGTACAGAGTTAAATGTAGGAAGAGTGTTTCGTACAATCCGATGAAAAGGCTTATTTTGGAAAAAGGATCGTGCATTGGATCTCACACCAGGAATGAAAATGTGCCCAATGCCAGCAAAAAAACTAGGTTTCTTGTTATCTGCTGCCAAATAAAAAATAAAATAAAAATCACAGTGGAATCTTTAACAAGAAACTTGGTAATCCGTGGACAATGTGTAGTTTGTATCTCGTTTGTAATTAGAGTATAGTTCTGGATCTATGTGATCACTGTGACTAAAAATTACTGAATGCCAAAATACTGATTGTTTATTGTTTTCAATTGGTGTGGTTATGTGATGGGTGAGACCCCCACAGCCTCCCGTACACATCTTACATAATTGATTACCCTTACCCACCCACCATATATAACTGTGCCAAAATTCGAAGAAAAAAACAGGCATTTTGAGCATTCAATGTTTTCGAACTCGCAGTAAATGAGCAATACCTAATATTCCTACATCTCTTGTGTAAACACTCCTATTCTGCACAACCCACTATTGCTTTAAAATATGCACCAATTAAACTATAAATGACTCACTTTCACGAGTGTTAAGATGGATTTCTAAACTATGACCTGGTAGGCAGAAGTTTAGGAGGCCACACTAGTTTAGTGGAACAGGGCAACCTTCTGGACAAACCAGACCAATCTACGGTAGCTTGGCAGGCTGTCAAGACTAAGTCGCAGGAGGGGTTTGAGTGATTGGAAGCTCTCAATGAGTACACACAGTAAAACTCCCCAGAATATGCTTAGACAGATGTACATCAAAAATACATTTATTGTAGACCATTATAACTGAACACAAATAAACCACAGTAATAATAAAACAGTTACCACACACACTTTTCACTGTGTTACATATGTCCCAAATACCATTAGCCTAACGCAGATGAAAGGGGAGAAAATAACCACAACCTGCAACAGAAGAGAAGTTCAACACAGATATCGCATTAGGCAGTTCTTCAAAGTCAATCACCGTATTATACAGTCCAGCCCTATGGAGTGAGGAGCTTTATGCTCAAAAGTACAGCAGTGCGTTAACTACTCGCGGTCATGCATAAAGCAAAAAGTGAGTTCTCTTCAGGGAGGGGGTTGAGGCGATGAAGAATAAAGCGCTATTCCTTGAGGAGGGTCTACGCTTGCATATAGAGTGACATTCGAAGCGTGGGAATAGCTGGAGAGCACAGGCTATCCCAGCTAAGGTGAGTATCTTTTCAGGGTTTCTCGTGTGTAAAACAAATGGATGTGCCAGGGGGCCACTGATAAGTGATCCAATGACTCACTGACCCTCGGCAAAGTCTCAGCAAACTTTGCCAGTCTAGTCTAGTTCGCTAGTAGTTTTCACCCCTGCAGCTGCAAGTCACTCCGGCTCTGAACGTCTGCGGGACACGAACATTGTCCATGGTGCGACAGTAGCATTTTCTCACCTCTCGGAAGAAGGAGAAGGATAGTTCCAATGCAGCAGGTCTCAGGGCATGGTGGGCCAGGTCTGCAGGCACTTAGAGCGACAGTCACCACATCGGGGAAACACAAGGATCACAAATGCTTGTGGAGTGGTGCACTCTCATAAATCCAGACCCAAAGGAACCAGGACAATGAGTATTGGTGGGAGAAGGGCCAGGACCACAAGTAACTTATCCCAAAGTCTCGAGTCTCAACTCAGGACAGCAGCACTCCTGCACGATACTCTGGATCCCAGCTGGTCAGTTCACTGGATAGCCCAGGAACACTTCCAAAGAGGCTCTTTGCTAGGTTAAGCAGGAGGTGCTGCAACTAGTTGGGTCCCACTACTCCAAAGGGTCGAAGCGCTCTTGAAAGCCTTCTTGGAAGAATACAAACACAAGGGTCTGATGGACCAACAGCCGTGTCAAGGTGCCAAACCTTCCTGCATGTCTCTGGTGGTTCCACAAGTCTGCTCTTTCATTCAGGATACTTAGCTCCTTCTCTAGTTCGGTGTGAACTTGAGGTGATTTACCAGGAATGGATGCAGAGCCCCTTCTCTTATCGTTTCACGCTCAAATCTAGGATGACCAATGGAAGATCTGCTCTCTTGCACGCATGCAAGCCAGGCGTCGGCCTATAGTGGCCCATGATGGTTCCAATCTTTCAGGCCTACCAGACATACTGGCACCAGTAGTGTGGATTGGGACCAGACATTCCCATTCCGCTTCCTGGACACTAGCACACGTGACATGCAGGAGCCAACGAAAGATGTGTTTTTCATGGGAGGCTGCATGCCCAAATAAGGAATACCCAGATCTCTCGACCTGGGGGAAGGCAAAGGGCCAAAATTGCCAAAGGACAAAACAAAGGATTTTTGGTACTGACCACAGTCTTGGGTCAAAAGCAGTAAACGCCTAATGGTCCATAAAAACAAAGTTAAAATACTTAAAAAGTAAACTGCTGCCAACAGTTCTTCCTTGGCACATTTGTACAAACACCAAAACATTCTTAAAGGGTGGCTAGTGCCATAAAACAAAAGGACCCCTATGCACAGTATTGTAAGGTACTTGGCACATAGATAAAAAGTTACCAAGGAATGGCAACATAGTCAAAGACTACGTGAAATATAGCTTCCCAGTACCGACAGCCTGAAGGACGTGTCATTTTCTCCATAACAAATTAGCGAAAGCCCAGGGGAGCACAGCTGAAGGCTGTGCACCACTGGTAAAAGTCAGGTTAGGTAAGCCAAATAAAAGCAAAAAGTTTGGGGGGTCCATAAATGGAGGGGGAATTGCACTTAAGGGAAATATTTCCTAACAATGAGATTGTGAAATGCTAGTAAAATGCCCACATATCCTTAAAGGGTATGCAGTGATTATATGGAATCCCAAAATAAGAAATGCAATTACAATGAATACAAAACACCGAAAACTAAAAATGGGGTTGGGAGTGGGCATACTGGTTTTGGGGGTGGGGGAAAAGTACTAGGAAAAAAAGGGTTGCTTTGTGAATGAACCCCCCCAAAAAACAATGAAAAAGGAATGTGTTAATTTGGTGTTAGTTGTTTTGCATTCGCTGTAATTGCATTCGTTATTTTGGGATTCGAAGAAATCACCTGTAACCGGTTAAAAAGGATAAAGGTTGTTTTGTGCAAGTGCAGGGATGCTATATCTGTCCATCGTGTGTTTCTTTTACAATCTGACAGGGAAAACAGACGGATTCATATCACCAACGTATCTGTTTATGCGTGTGTCAGTATAAAACACGGCTATGCTAAGGAAGGTTAATACTTACAGTGCGAATTGTGAGTTTCTAGCACTCCGCAAAGCTTTTGCGAAACTAGATAGACGGGTCCTCATTGTCGCACAGTCTGCCTCCACGCAAAAGTTAACTTTAAACTCACCGAGTATAGGCATCACACACTCTTGACTGTGTTCGCTATTGATTTCCGGGAGCAGTTTCTTGTCAGGCGCTCTCTAAACATGACAAAAAGACTGATATTAACACGAGGAACGTTGGTAAAATCCATTGGCATGAACTCTTTCACCTTTCTTTGACATCGCCCTGTTTCAGTAAAACAAAATATGCCTGACTACATATATCCAGGTACATGCAATGGCATGTATCAAAGTATTAACTTGTTGCCCTTAGAATGGAATGTCCTAATTTCCTTAGGATATCATTGAGGCCCAGGAATGTCCAACAGCAAGGAGCTGACCTACCACCTCCAAACATTCAGGGTCGTTGGACTCAGTTTTCTAGATGCCAACAAAAGAGCCCAGTCAGGAAAAAAACACCCATAGAATCCCACCAACCGGGAAGTGGCTGTAGTATGGATGAGCAGGCCCAGAATAAAGAAGGGGAGATGTTGGAGGGGGGTGTACTGTGTATGGGGCTTGGTGTGGTGTGTGTGGGGAGCTTTGAAGCAGTGGGGCGACTTGCTGAATTCCATTAAGAATGATCTGGCGTGTTTGTAGGAGCCGTCTTGCCCGGTGAGACGGAATGCCCTAAGGGGGGCAGGGGTTTGTATGCATCTCATGGGTTCGGTGTGGTACAGGAAGTGCGGGGTTGGGAGGAGGATCCTCACATGGAAAAGAAACATATGGATTGGTGACTTGTTTGAGGACGCTTCTCTGCTGCCAAAAAAAGCAGCGATTTTTCAGAGTAGCCTCAAACGAGTGACCTTTACACCGAGGACCGTCCAGCCTCAAGGCAGCAAAATACATTTTCCAGGAACTCAAGCTCATCACCCATGGCAATCGAAGTTTTTCGAGCAAACAGTAGTATTTATATTACAAAACAACCAAAGACAGACAGTGTACACTTTACAAATACATGTACATCATGGAAAAAAAAGACAACAATAACAGCGTATGAATGTCGTTTTTGCACCCCACTTGGTTTATACTGTCGGCCAGTGTACTGCCACTAGGCCTTCTTTAAACACCGCGAAACTGCATGCCACAAGGATTTCTACACTTCCCATAGCAACTGTAAAATCTCTATCGCCTCGCGCACACACTAAACGCTGGATGAGTAATGCATCAAACTGACCATGCGGCATTAATAAAACTGGCAAAACAGAGAAAGTGGAGCAGCGACCCTGGGGCAGGCCTTGCACATGTATCAACCGTTCTGATCATATTTGATAATTGTGCTCCACCTGTCCTAGCTCTGTGCCATTCTGCTCGTACTTATTAGCATGCTTCACTTGACTTAGCTGTATGCCATGCCTTAGCTGTGTGCTCCACCTGTCCTAGCTGTATGCCATTCCGTCTCTAGTTGTTAGCATGCTCCACTTGTTCAGTTTTAGCTATGGGCCTTTCTGATCGCATTTGATAGAGTGCTCCACCTGCCTTAGCTGTGTGCCATTCTTATTGTATCTGATTGTGTGTCCCATCTGTCCTAGCTGTATGCCATTCTGTCTGTACTTGGTACCATGCTCCACCTGTTCAGATTTATCTGTGTGCCATTCTGATCGTATTTGATAGCGTGCTCCACCTGATTTAGCTGTGTGCCACTCTGATCACATCTGATTGCGTGCTCCACCTGACGTAGCTGTGCTTGTCTAACTGCCCTTTTGCATCCTAGTAGCACGGTTCTGCTCCCCATCCACTTCTAGGTTGTGGCCCTTTTTGATTTCTAGTCATCTACTCTACATACCGCCTGTATTGGCACTCCCCATCTCACTATGTACATGAGTTACCTAATATGTTGCACACTTCTAATACTCTACACGACACTATCATTTGCCTGGCCACTCCCCATTATCAACAGTGTCCTATCTATTCAGCCTTCCATCCTGGAGAAATCTAGGCCTACTATGCTGTGCCCTGTACAGACCACTAGTCCTAGCTCACACTCTTCCGAACCCTTCCCCATTACCACTGCATTACCCCCAACCCTTACCTGAACTCTCCGGCCTTTTGGTTGGACCACTTTGCTACCAAACCCACCCCCAATCAACCTTGCGATTTGCATCTCAGGGACCGCAGACTAGGATCCAGATTCTCTTGCACAGCCCGACAACGACACCCTCTCATTACGACTGCAGAAAACGGTCATCACTCAGGGCAACCACACACATAGACCTCAGTTACCAGGCATCAAGAACAGCACTCCTAAAGTTCTCTCGAACGTCAACATGATCATTTCTACCTCTGCCAAATGTACCATGATTAAGGGTGCCCTTGTCAATGCCAGGCCCCTCCCCAGCCATGTGATGGATATTGACTTCATCGCAGCCCATGACTTAGATGTTCTAGACATTAAGGACACCTGGTGACACGCAGCTGCCGATCCACTACTCTCCCTCACTATCCCCAATGGCTACTCCATCACAAGATGCAAACAAACTACTAACCAATCTGAAGGCGGATGTGTTGCCCTCATATTCAGAAGCCCTCTGGATCCCAGACTCATCCCTAATCAGCATATTCCCTCAGCTGAGTTACTGTCTGTCAAAAGGCCTATCTCACCCAACCAAACCATCACCATGCACCTTATCTGTAGGCCTCCAAGTCCCATCTCCACCTTTGCAGATGACATCACCTCCCTCCTAGCAACCACCACCTAGCCCAATTCACAAATTATTTTACTAGGGGATTTCAATCTCGGTTTCCAAGATCCAAATGACTATAAAGCTCTATACATTGCCAGTAAATTAACTGATCTGGGTTTCTCCCATCGCATTCAGGAACCCACCCACAACAAGGGGAGAACCCTTGATTGGCTGATCGACCTAAATTGCAGCATCAACATTGTGTCAAACGCACCCTGCGCCTGGTCAGATCATCACACGATTACCTTTAACATCAAAGTCAATAGCCAATGCTCTAAGAAGAACATTGCTCCATCCATCAGCACGAGAAATAAACGGGATATAACAAAGGAGAAACTGCTCCCACTTATCCTACCCATACAAAACAATGCTTCGGTGTCATGTGCGGGCCCTACTGTCCTAGTCGATACCTTCAATAAAACTATACTTAAAGCCATGAATACCATTGCCCCAATTAAACTTTGGAAACCCAAACCTCATGTACACCTCAACACCTGGTTCACGCCACACTTGAGAATACTACGCAAGGAGAAGAGAATTGCTGAGGCCCACTGGAAAAGCCTTCCCTCAGATGAGAATAAGGACATCCTTATCCTAGCTTCCCTCAATTACAAGGAAGCAATTCTACAAACTAAAAAAGACACTTTTAACAAGCACATTCTGCAAGCGGAATCCAACACCAAGGAGCTCTTAAAGATACTTAAAGAACTGGAATCACCATTAGCCCCACCTGACACCTGTAGCAAAGACAGTACATGGTGCACTAATATACAAAAAGCTCTCCTTGACAGAATTGCCACATTACAAACCAAAATCAATGCCAAAAAAAGAAGTTTACTGACCGACCCTCAGCACTTTATTCCCACTGGAATAACAGCCACTCCTCTTCACACCCATCAACCCTTTAGCTTTTACCCTCCATCTATTAAAGAGGTAGAAAACATCATCAGCAAATTCAAACCTTCTAACTGCCAGGGTGACACTGTCAAAAGAGAAATTATATCGTGCCTCCTATTGCAATAAATATATGTGTATTGGCCTACGCCAAGCTGCTCGAAAGTCGCTTGCAAAAGAATCCTTGTTGCAAGGTCCTGACCTTAAATCAATGTAAGCCGCCATTTTAGGCCAATCCGCCATTTTAGGATTCACTTTGTAAACGTCACCCTGTGAGTTAAAATGGTGGACAATGTCATTCCAAAATACAACATGGCCGACTTGACCTCTGTACATAGCCAATATGTAACTTGCCTGCAGGCCACTTGTTGAGGTCACAAACTGAGACCTTGTCCTTCGTTGACTTGTGTGTAAGGGATTACTCGTGTAAAGAAACTAAGCCACGAGTATACTATAAAAACAATGTATTCAAATACTGAACATAGAACACTTGTTTAACCGCATTGTATTAATGTTTAAGAAGACTAATATGGAAAAATCCCAGATCACACAGTTATTGCATAGGTTTGTTGATACATATATTAAAGGCAAACCAGTCATATGCGGTTGTTCGAGACTTGGCACGAACCCTAGATCGGTGATGTATTAAGTGGAATATTAACCCGAAATGGGGCTGGACATCGTGCCCACCAAGTGTTTAAAAAGCGAATGCATTTTAATGTACAGCGTCTCCCACTGAACACACTGAACCACGCTGGAGTTCGTTGTGTTGTACTGAGGGCCGATAGCTATCTGATTTTGCTCTGTTTTTGTATCTGATTCAGTATAAAATAAAGTACTTTGTATGTTCCTTTGTAACCCGTGTTGGGTGTATTTCCTTTTGGGGTACTCAGCCTCGATATCTTGATTTTGTTTTCACAGTTGATGCCCGAATAGGAACCCTCAAGATTGATGCCGGATTGTTGAAGGTTGACGCAGGCTATCGGACTGGGATCGGACGGTGTGACAAAAAGGGGCCCCACTGAATGAGACACGACACCTCAGCAGGGCTGCACGACCCGATCCCTGGACGATTAGCTTGTGGTCTGAGACGGCATCTTGACGAGGGTCCACTTATCGAGGCGGGCAGATTTGCCGAAATCACCATACACGAGGTAAGATTAGTTAGGTAAGATTCTTTGAAATCCGATCAGACCTCCTTAGGTTTGTTCAGGTGAGTCGTGACCCGACTCTTAATTCAACCCTGAAAATTTGAATTTGGCGCATTGTATCTGCAGACACAATTATTGACCAGGTAACACCAATAATTTGATTTGCCTGGGAAATTGTCTACCTGCTTCAGGGCATTGTTCCGCAGCAATAGACAATCTTTGGAATTTAGCCGTCCGGCACCACAGGAGGGGTCGCCGGCATGTACTATGTACTGCAAGCATGGCATTGGAAGTATAGTATTTAATGACATTTGGCACAGACAAACCAGACATGCCTCTGAACTTCATTGGCCAATCAATGGTAGTTTCGAAATCCCTCGTATTGAGTATTTAGAGTCAATTCTATTAAAGAAAAAGGCTAGACCTGCAGTATTTGATGTTTTGCAGAATTAGAAAAAAGAAGCGTTGCAACAACTTAAAAGTAGAGAGAAGCATGCGCGCCGTCATAAGACGAACGCCGAAAAAGCATTATTGTATGACCAAGATAAACATTCTGAATCGACTAGAAATATGGACAGGGCTTTCTCACTTGGAATTCCAAAAATATATCCGTCCAAAGACCTCTATGCTTCCAATGAATTTATAGATACACTGTTAAATTAACGAAGGCCTGGTGCCTCTGCGCCACCTCCATATGTTCCTCTTCCTGCTGCTTTGCCTCTTCCTCCTATTATTCCTACTCTACCTGCTATTGTTCCCGTTGTTCCTGCTCTTCCTAATTTTCCCCTTCCTCCAGCTCCTCCACCTCTTCTTATCGCACCAGTGACAGTACCTCCATTGAATTTGCCTGCTCCCTCTCTTCCAAGTGGTCCTGAGCCGCTTGTAATCGATCGAGGTGCAGGGTCTAAGGTTGTTACTCACAATACTGTACCACCGGAGAAGAAGCGTGAGTTAATTGCATGGGCTAAGCATTGTATGGAGAAAGATGATCAAGCTAGTGTTTTTGCCACACTTTGTAATATGGATCATTTCCCTGAGAAAAATGTTTTTATTGAAGTTTTAGGGATTCAGTTATGTATAATGTGGGGAAAATTAAATAATACGGATCCCCCGCAAAGGTTAAGGGATCTAAATACTTTAGCGTTTTCTAGAGACACTGTGGCGAAGGTAAATGAGCATGTCAAGAGGTTATTTGGGTATAGAAAGGAGTTAGAAAAGTTACAGAATGAGGATGACGAGGAGGAAAGTATGTATGTACAGAAATGGTTCCTTACTTGTCATAAATCAATATCTGAGGAAGCACGAATTTGTACGAAGGACGCACTTAGATGGATTTCGGATATGTCGATAACTCCAGTTGAAGTATATGACACGTATAGTCAGTATACGCCAGAAATGCAGAGGAAAGTGATACAGGTAATGATAGAGTACCTACAGGATGATTGTGTAAAAAGAAAGATTAGTTGTCCCACAGAGTTATTGAGTATTTACAAGAGAGCTTTTTCACTTGACACTTCTTCGACTGCTTTAGCGCTCGATTAAGCTCTGTTGCTTAGTAAGCGTTCGGAGTCACCTACTTCTCAGTTGCCTATGAGAGATATGAGAGAGGTTCCTCCGACATTTGTCCCGAAGGTTGAGATTGCGGCCGATGCTGCATGAAATATAGTCAGTGTGAACATTCCTGCACATTATGTATCACAGTTCGTTCACGTCCCGTTCTCAAGACAGGAAGTGAATACTTTTAGGCAATCCATTCCTGATATTAGGAAAAATCTGACAGGATTCTATAAAGAAATAGAGTCCTTCTTGCAATCCTCAGTATTCACCTTAGGCAATATTGATTTGTTATTCCCTGTACTCCTGCTCGTAGATTTGTTGAAACAAGTTAGAACTATTGTCGACGTACCGTGGTTGGGAGATACATGGGTGAATATAACTAGACTCGATGGAGAAAGGCCAGCTGATGAAAGACCGCCTCAGGTGATATTAACTTTGCCTGATAGAATTATTGCAAAATTAAAAACTATAATTCCAGAGAAAATAATTATATGGGACAAACTTACGGCCTGTGTCCAAGGAAAGTCTGAGGGTGCTACCGAGTTCTTTAATCAGTTTGAACAGGTATTCTCGGATTTCAGTGGACAAGACCTAGGCACAGAGTCTGGGAAAAGGTTGTTTGTGGACAGATTTGTGCGTGGATTGCTGCCTGACATCCAGTCACAAATTATGTCTTCTGTGAGCTCTTGGCAGGTGAAATCACAATCAGAAGTACTGCACATGGCTCACTACTACAAGAACCGTGTCAATAATGAAAAAGATAGGGTTGAAAAACGAAAAGGCGATTTGAAAACTAAAGTGCTATTGCAGCAAATTGTTAGAGGCCCTTGAGGGGGTAGTTCTCAGGTTAGAGGTCAGTATGTCCCGCAGGGGAATGTGCCCTTGGGTCCTGTGAACATTAGCCAGTGCGCTTATTGTCGTCGAGAGGGTCATTGGCGAGCACAATGCCCCGTCCTTTAACAAAGGTCAAATAATACATTTGGAAATATGGGTAGACGATCCAGAGGTTGCCCGGGTGTAGGGGGCCCTGGTAGAGGTCAGTTTGCACAGGACCCTCAGCAAACTTTCTCGCAGGATAATCAGATTTCAAGTGTGGACACCCGGAACATATTTGATCATCCTTCCGCTGCATATTTATCTGAAGAGCTTCCTTTTGATGATATTTTGTTTTGTTAGGATTGACCGAAGCAGGGTTTGGAACATACACCTATTCCCGTCAATCAGAAAGGTCCCTACGTTGAAATGATAGTGGGAAGTAGGTAACATCAGTTTCTGATAGACACTGGAGCACAGAAGTGTTCCATTGATCATTCACGGGTTCCAAACATTCCACTGTCAGGGCAAACCAATGTTTCTGTAGGGTTTTCTGGCACACCAGTTGATTGTCTGGTTTCTTTGCCGGTACCTGTTTCTTTGGGTCCCTTTACGACCACTGTCCATTTTTGTTGACTTCGAATTGTGGAGAGAACTTGCTGGGGTTGAATCTATTAAAAGAATTAAATGCAGTGATTTATTGTTCTTCTGATGGAGTGCGCTTGACGATTTCACCACAGCAATCTTCTGTCTCACAATTCTTGATTAGACATTTGCCGCCAGAATTCATTAATGTACCAGAGAGCTTGTGGGCTGTTGACGACAATGATGTCGGTGTTTTACAGATTGAACCTGTTAAGATAGTTTTGAAGCATGGAATTGAGCTGCCACGCATTCCCCAGTATAAGATTTCAGTTGAGGGCGAGCAAGCTTTGAAAGGCATTGTTTCTGATTTTGTGCATCGAGGGGTGATTGAAGAAATTTCAGGAAGTTTGCGTAACAGTCCGATTTTACCCATGTACAAGAAAGGCGATATTGCAATTCCATTCTGTTTCATAATTGATTTACGTGCCATTGTGGCTCCACAATTTCCAATTGTGCCTGATGTAACGACAATCCTAACCATGATTCCAGCTACAGCTGCTTACTTTAGTGTGGTGGATCTAAAGAATGCTTTCTTTAGTATTCCTATACACAAGGATAGTAGATACTTGCTCGCGTTCACCTTAGGGGGACACTCGTTCACTTTTACTCTTGCACCTCAAGGGTACACAGAGAGTCCTAGCATTTATAGTAGGGCTTTGAAAGAACAACTTGATACCCTTGAATTGCCCTCTACGTGTACTTTGCTTCAGTACGTTGATGATTTGCTTTTAGCTGCTGACTCTGAGAGTGCCTGTAAGGAGGGCACTGTATTATTGCTTATCCATCTAGCTAAGCATGTTCACAAAGCTTTGCTTAAAAAAATTCAATATTGTTGCCAGGAGGTCGCCTATTTAAGCTATCTCCTGTCAAAGGAGGGAAGAAGATTGACACCTGAAAGAATAAAACACATTTCTGGCATGTCTGTCCCAAATACACAGAAGGAAGTTAGAGCCTTGATAGGTATGGCTTCTTACTGTAGGTTGTGGATCCCAAATTTTTCACTAGTGATCAAACCGATGTTGGCGTTGACGAAGAAGGGCATTTCTTTGCCATTGCCATGGAACGCGGAACACCAGCAATCGTTTGACTTGCTTAAGACTGCATTATGCTCTGCACCAGTTTTGGGCACACCAAACTATGAAAAGGCCTTTGTGTTGTTTGGGCATGAATGTGATGGATGTGCTTTGGCTGTATTAACGCAGGAACATGGAGGGAAGAATAGGCCGTGCGGTTACTTTTCTTCCGCCCTTGATCCTGTAGCATGCGCTTTGCCAAGATGTTTGCGAGCTGTCGCTGCTGCTGCTGCATCTGTAAAACAGAGTGACGGAATGGTCCTAGGCCATGATCTAACCCTGATGGTGCCTCACTCTGTAAATGTTCTACTGAACCGAACTCAACGCAACACCTCACTTCTGCATGGTTGACAAAATATTAATTGATCTTGTTTGCTCCTCACATTCAAATTAAGAAGTGTTGTGTTCTTAATCCGGCTGAACTTCTACCTTTCCCGCAAGATACTACTTGCGGCGATGAAGTGCCACATGATTGTTTGTATACGACTGAACAAGAGACAAAGGGTAGAATTGATTTGAAAGATACTCCTTTGGATAATCCGCAAGGAGAGCTGTTTTGTGATGGCTCCTGCTTCAAACTTCCGGATGGTACATCCACAGCTGCTTATGCGATCACTACATTAAGCACGGTTGTGGAAACTAAGAGAATCACGCATAATTCTGTGCAGGCCGCAGAGATTGTAGCATTAACCCGAGCTTGTGAACTTTCCGAAGGGCTTGCAGTAAATATATATACTGATAGTCAGTATGCCCTTGGGGTGGTTCACAACTTTGGGAGACTTTGGTCAGAGAGAGGGTTCCTAACTTCACATGGCACCAAAATCCAACATGGCTCCCTAATAGTACAACTACTCTCAGCACTTGCGCTCCCTGCTCAGTTAGCAGTTATGAAATGTGCAGCACATCGAAAGGTTACAGATGACATAGGGAAAGGGAATGCTTTCGCTGTTCAGATAGCTAGACAAACTGCCACAATCTCCTTATGGAGATGTATGTTTCAAGGGAGACTGTAAATGCTTATGTAATGGATAAGGGTGTTGGGTCTGTGCGGGATATCCAAGCTGATGCCATGTTAGAAGAATCCAAAAGGTGGGCTGAAGGCTTGGGGAAACTTGATGAAGACGGGTGTTGGGTGGATATAGTGGAAGGGAAATGGCTACTCCCTGACGCGTATGTAATGATGATGGTCATCATGGCCCAGGGTCCTACGCATGTATGTGCCCAGAAGATGACAAAAATGTTAGAGAAAGTTTGGGTAAATGACAAGATTTCGAGAACTGCCCGACGCTACGTCCAGGATTGCATGATTTGCCTACAACACAATGTGGGAAAGGGGACAGTAACTCCAAGGGGAAGTTTTGGGCCACCCTCTGTCCCCTGATTCACTTTGACTTTATTGAAATGGAACGATGTGATAATAAAAAATATGTGCTGGTGATTATCTGTGCTTTTAGTAAATGGGTTGCGGCTTTCCCTGTTAAAGATGCTACAGTTATGACTACTGCAAAAATCATGTTAAGGGATTACTTTCCGCGGTTCGGGCTACCAAGCGTTATCTGGTCGGACAATGGTCCACATTTTGTCACTGCTGTAATTCTGCAGATATGTATGGCATTACGAATTGACAAACGGTTCCATTTGGCCAGACATGCTCAGAGCGCCGTACTAGTAGAAAAACACACCGCTATCATTAAGAACAAGCTCGCTAAGACGTGTGCCGGCACCAAACTAAAATGGTCGGACGCCTTACCGATCGTGTTGTTATCCATGCGTACAACCCCTCAAACTAAGACTGGGCTCTCTCCATTTGAGGTGGTAATGGGGAGACATGCCAATATTTGGAACCTTCCTAAATGCAATTCATTGAGAAATGTTGAAAATTTATTACTTTCAGATTATTGTAGCCAGTTGACTAAAAACCTGTATTTGATTTATCACCAGGTACGAGAAGCTTTACCTGTGCGATACGAGGGCCCGGGCCACAGCATACGGCCTGGAAACTGGGTGCTCGTCAAAGCGTTTTAGCACTCCTCTTGCCTTGCGCCTCGCTGGCATGGGCCGTTCCAAGTCCTGTTGGTCACCTCGACAGTGGTGTGGGTCGCTGGGAGAAAGAACTGGATCGACGCGTCCCACGTCAAGAAACGTCCTCACCCTGTGCCACACGTTACAGAAGAAACAGAACCCCTCGCTGATACTGCAACCAACAATCCCAAAGCAGTAAGTAGCACTGAGAGTGTGTCAGAGAATCTCTCTGAGCCCATGAGACTTGGGGAAGCTGCCATTTTGTCTCCACACTCTCCAAAAATTTTGCATCCGGAAACTGCTATTTCAAATTCGACATCTTCACTTGATTTTCCGGCATGTTGCTTCCAGCAGGAAGTGACGATATATTGTTTCCAGATCAATCAGTACCGGGAAAAGTAAGGTACAATCTGCGTCCAAGAAAATAAAGTTACGGCACGGTTTTGGTGTGCATCTGATAGACTTACGGCACGGTTCGGCTGTGCATTTGAAGACGAAAAGGATCATCGAGGGCTTGTTTTTGCCCAAATTTGAGAAAGGGGATTCTGTTGGCTAGGGGTGTGGAAGGACTAAGAAGTCGCTCAACCGGGAGGTCGCCAGCAACGAACATTGGGGTATCCGTTTGAAGACTACAATACCTGCTACCGCTACAGCTCGTAAGGGACTTGTAAATAAGGGGGTGACCAACCGGGACAATTGACAAAATGCCCGGGCCCCGAAAATGTACTGCTTAATTTTTATAATGATATTTGTGTTTTTAATAGTCGTTGCCTATTATTCCTACTCCCTTTGTGCATTTGCATAATCTATCCCCTAGGGACTCTCAGCATAGACAGAGGTACCACAATAACACTATACTGCTTATCATGAATGCTATGCATGCCATTTTTAAGGTATCAGGTAATATTTTAGCCTGCAAAAAAATCGCTGTACATATGGTCGTCGGGAACGGCCATAGGCGATATTTTTGGTGGCGAAAATATTAGGTGCGGGGGTTGCGGGGGTGTCCCCCGCACATAATAAAATGATGCAGGGTTGCGAGGGTGTCCCCCGGAGGGTCCATGTGTTATTTTCGCCACAAATATATGGCGATATTTTTGCATCGCAATATTTTTGCGGCAAGAATATCACATGGAACCATTTTTAATAAGTTTAACTGTTGGGTCTGCTCACATTTACCGCAACACGTGGATAAGGGGCTAGGTTGGTATATTCATCCTTTACCTTTGACAACTGCTTGCTATGCTTCTCTTAGATCCCTGTTCTTTGGCTGATGGAATGGTAGCATCTCGGGGAACTTTGATGGCACCAATTTGAATAGTTTTGAGAAACATGTTTTGACTCCCCTGAGATGCTCGCTCTTTGCAAACAGGAGTAAACCTAACGTTGCTTCTATTAGGCCTTCTGACAGACTGTGTCGTCCCTTCCAATCTTTGATTTCCTTTAAGATGGCTCCAATAGGCAATAAGGAGGCCATGCCTCCTTCTTACACTGTTAATCATAGACCCGATTCAGTTTCTTTTTGCATACAGAGGAATGGAACTCAGTCAATGGGACATTTTCTAGGTTGTGCCAACATTGCAAATTTGAGTGGGGAAAACAGACCTTTGTATGTAGGCGAACCTGCCTGCTTTGTCTGCGGTAATGTAGCATTCCCATGGTTGCCCAGGGATTGGCAGGAACCTGTTATTTAGGGATCCTGTTACCTGGGGTGTTTATAGATAGTACAAGAGAAGTTTCAAAGACTCTTCCACGGCGGGACGAGAATGGTGACACCCCAGCACAAATCTTGGGAGATATAGCTAAATCAGTTGTGCCATTTTGGGGGCTGATAGCGAATTCAGAAGATATCAGAAAACTAGCGAGAGTACTGGAGAGAACCATGAACCGGACCACGGACATACTCTATAACATGACCTTAGAACAGAAGGCGATAAGACTAGTAGCACTTCAAAACCGGATGGCATTAGATGTCATTCTGGCTGAGCGTGGTGGAGTGTGTAAATTAGTGGGGTCCGCTTGCTGTGTTTTCGTTCCAGATTCCTCCCCAACTATCTTCAAGACAATACAGAATCTGCCTGTCCTTAGTTCTGAAAGTCATGTTCCAGAGGGAAACTGGGATCTAAGCGCTTGGTTCTGGGACTTCTTGTGATCTTGGGGTTGGAAGGTACTTTCGGTCTTGCTAATTATTTTGGGAATCCTGTTTTTTCTTTGTTGCTGTATTCAGTGTCTACCTGGTATGTGTTCGATGCTAGGGGGATGTTGCGCACAAGCGATAGGTTTGATAGGACATAAAGTGTATGCCCCAGATAAAACTTCCAAAGAATATGTGTTAAAGGAAATTTTAGCAAATGACCTAATGTCAATAGATATTTCCGACAGTGATTCAGGGTGCATGGACGATGATGCATGGAGTTATTTACAAGGAGATCCAAAGTAGTTTTAGCACTTGGCATAGGCCAAAAGGAGGGTTTGTCAAAAGAGAAATTATATCGTGCCTCCTATTGCAATAAATATATGTGTATTGGCCTACGCCAAGCTGCTCGAAAGTCGCTTGCAAAAGAATCTGTGTTGCAAGGTCCTGACCTTAAATCAATGTAAGCCGCCATTTTAGGCCAATCCGCCATTTTAGGATTCGCTTTGTAAAAGTCACCCTGTGAGTTAAAATGGAGGACAATGACATTCCAAAATACAACATGGCTGTTTTGACCTCTGTACATACCAATATGTAACTTGCCAGCAGGCCACTTGTTGAGGTCATGAACTGAGACCTTGTCCTTTGTTGACTTGTGTGTAAGGGATTACACGTGTAAAGAAATTAAGCCAGGGGTATACTATAAAAAACAATTTATTCAAATACTGAACATAGAACACTTGTTTAACCGCATTGTATTAATGTTTAAGAAGACTAGTATGGAAAAATCCCAGATCACACAGTTATTGCATAGGCTTGTTGATACATGTATTAAAGGCAAACCAGTTATATGCAGTTGTTCGAGACTTGGCACGAACCCTAGATTGGTGATCTATTAAGTGGAATATTAACCCGAAGTGGGGCTGGACATCGTGCCCACCAAGTGTATAAAAAGCAAATGCATTTTAATGTACAGCGTCTCTCACTGAACATACTGAACCACGCTGGAGTTCGTTGTGTTGTACTGAGGGCCGATAGCTATCTGATTTTGCTCTGTTTTTGTAACTGGATTCAGTATAAAATAAAGTACTTTGTATGTTCCTTTGTAACCCGTGTTTGGTGTATTTCCTTTTGGGGTACTCAGCCTCGATATTTTGATTTTGTTTTCACAACACGTGCCCAGCCCCCATATTTAAGGAGTCTACACATGAATTAGCACCCTTCATTACCACCCTCATAAAGTCATCATTCAACACAGGCGTCGTCCCTGATAACCTCAAGGGCGCATGGGTCATCCCACTACTCAAAAAACCTTCCTTAGACCTGAACACCACTACTAACTAAAAATCCTGGATTGTGCTGCCTATCTTCAGATCTAGGAGCATTTAGAATCAAATAAACTCGTAGGCCTCAGACAATCCAGCTTCCGACTGAAGCACGGGACGGAGATTGCCCTCATCAATTTAAAAACTCAAATCGAGGTCTTTAAAGATAACGACAAGCTAGCCCTCTTACTATTGCTTGACTTATCGGCAGAACTTTATCTGGTTACCATCAAATTCTCTGCCATTATCTCAAAAAAGTAGCCAATTTTTCCGACAAAGTGACTACTTGGATTAGATCCTTCCTAGTGAACAGGTCCATGAGGGTCTTCTCCCTCTCGGCCTCCGCGGAACCTTCACCAGTCCTATGCGAGGTCCCTCAGGGATTGTGCATTTCACCTACACTCTATAACGTGTTCACGATGCCGCTTTTTGATATCTTGACTATTTGAGTGTCACCTACACTAACTATGCAGATGACACCCAAATATTCATCCCTATCACTGGTGACCACGCAGCTGACACCAAAGCCCTAAACAGTGTATACCAGGTTATCCAGGCATGGATGGCACGACACGGGCTCTGTCTTAACGATGATAAAACAGAGCTACTCATCCTTGGCTCCCACCACAGACTCAATAGATTAGATACTGCATTCAAATCTTTCATCATTAATGGTAACACCATTAAGGTATCCAATGATACGAAAACCGTAGACATCTACCTTGATTCAACCCTATCTCTCACAAGACAAACCAATGCAGTAATCTCATCCCCAGCTTACACATGCAAACTTATCACAGCATGTCGTCCATTTGTTACCACTGCCAACTGCACCATCCTTGCCAGAACTCTCATCATGCCGAAACTCAACTATTGCAATGTGCTTTATCTAGGGATCAGTCAACGGAACCTAAAAACGTTACCGGTTACCCAAAATAATGCCATCAGGGCAGCCCAAAATATTCCTAGGAACCAGCATATCTCTGACACCAGACACAGCCTACACTGCCTTTCGGTGTCACAAAGAATCTGCCTTAAAACTCTTGCTCTTACACACAAATGTTTGGCAAACCAGGCTCCTATATATCTGGTGAACCTCTTCACACCACACACCTCCACACGCCCACAGAGAGCAGCCCAAGTGCACTGTCTTTCAATACTGATGTTTAAACTTCAGAAAGCACGGGGGCCTGTTTTCCAGTTCTCTCCACCAAACTGTGGAACTTGTTACCTAATCCTCTCAGATCTGAATCCTCCTTTCACGCATTCAAGAGCAAAGCCAAAAAGTGTCTCATAGCGCAGGACTGTCCAAACATCCACTTGCCGCTTGGACCTTAACAACTCACACTGCCTGCCTGATGCTCTGCTTTGTTAATCTTTAACACTCTAACTCCCTGTAAATATCTTGTAAATATCTTGTAATCTTGTAATTATTTGTGAAAGATCTGTTGATGTCTGCTGCATACTATGCCACTGTAACCTCAAGAAATACACCCAGATGCCTTTGGGCCAGGTGCACTATACAAATAAATAATATACAAATACAAATGTGGAGAGGCACTAGTTCTCTTCCCTGCCTTCCCCCCAAACCAATCAGAATGAACAGCAACAGTCTCTGGGTGTTGCTAGGTCTGGAAAAGATCAGGGGCTAAGCTAATGTAGGGACAGGCGGGACTCGGGGCTAGCTAGCATTTTGGTTGTAGCACCTGAGATTCTATCTGGGGCTACAACCAAAAGACCAAGGGCAATCAGCCCCTTACCCCGTTAGCTCCCCTCCCCTAGCAATGCCTCTAAAGCACAATTCCAATGTTCTTCTCTCTGGTCTGTCATTAGAGACAGATTAGGTGTTGACACTGGCAAGGCTTTCAAGCACATTTCAAAGTCAAGGTCTGGTGATGATTTATCCAAACATAATCAATGTTGATTCCCTTCATAAGCAGACAGCCAATTTCACCCAAAATCTTCTTGAAGTAAAATAGTCAAGTGACACATATGTTTCTTTAAACCTACTTAAATCCTGCACAGCACGCTGGGGAGACCCGCCATGGAATGATCCACAGTTGGGTTGAAAAGAGGCATTAGTGCAAACACATCCTTCTGCAGCTGGATCCCCAAGCTCAAATCACAGAGTGCTTCACATGTATGCAAATCTCCGTAGATGCAATCACACCTGAGATCATGGGCTAGGGGAAATGAACACCCTGGAGTTACCAGCATAGGTGCTTTTCAAGAAAACCTAGATTTAAGAAATCTGTACGGCATCCTTAGCAGAGGGTAGGGACATTTGATACCACTCCCAGGATTAGATCAATGGACCATATGCGTACATGGGCAAGCCTTGGCTAACTTGTGTACAAAAGTTTCTGAGAGTTAAGAGTCCCGAGAATATCAGCTATTCACATATTCGCAAACTGCCCAGGTGCCCTCACAAAGACATTTGCCCATGTCCACCAGCTGCACTTTTCCAAACATTTGAATTTGCAGAGAACGACAACCAAATTTCTTGAATAGCGGATACTTTCCAGCTGGGCTATCAGCCACTTCATGTAAATCTCTATCTTTGCCAAAGATACTGCACCATTTGGAAATAGCAATGAAAGAATGCTTCCCCCTCACTATTTTTGAATTGGCAACAATTTCAGGCAAGACCATTAGTTCATTTTGGATGGGTAGAAAGCTCTTTTATTAGTGCATTCACAGCTGAAAAGGAGGTGCTGTTTCGGGGATAAGTCTTTGAAACCCTGCTGGTATGACTCATCATTTCATCCTTCTAAGGAAGGAAATCGAGCACCACAATGTGGGTAATAATTGGTAACTGTAACACTTATATATTAAAATGCCCTGAAACCACTATACCTGGTATTGCACAGTAATATAACACAACACCAAATGTTATATCATATTGTATGTTGTGTATATGTAGTGCCAATTTTTTAAAATTATATTGGAACTAAACAAGCTGCTACCACCCAATTGGTAGAAGTTTTCCAAGAGTTTGAGACTATAGACACGCCTCTCTTTGGCAAAGACCTTAAGGGGTCAGGCAAGGTATTCAGGGAACACCACTCCAATAATGCAATGAGATAACATAGGATGTGAATAAGTTAATTGGTTGCCCCTAGGGAAAGGGTTTAGGCATTGATGTTTATGACTCCAATATACAGCGTGACTTTGCTAAAAATGGCTAATTACACAGCCACGATAGTGGTTATGGTTAAGTTGCTATTCCCATAGGAAGAGCACTTTTTGGGCGGCTTATAACTTTGCCCCCCCTGGACGAATCGACACCAAACTTTGCAACAAAAAAAAATAAGTATATGGCCCACTCTGAATTATTTTGCAAAGTTGGTGAGGTTTGGTCCAGGGGGGGCAAAGTTATAGGGGGGGTCCCAAAACTTATTTTTTCCCATAGACTGAATGGGGAAAAAACTTTGCTCACGCCTACAGCTCAAACCGCTGAACGGATTTTCACCAAATTTGCGGCAGGAGCAGCGGCTTGGTCCCGAAAGCGTACTTTTGTAAATGTAGTGAAAATCCATCCAGTAGTTTTTTTAAAAACAAACAAAAAGTAGGTCACAAAAAATTAGTGATATCTATGTCCGCTGCGCGGACACAATTCCCTGTTCGCTCCGAGGATAGTGTCCTGATTGGCCAATAGACTTACGTCATGTCCACGGACATGCGACGTGTCCGCTGATTGGATGCTGAAGAGCGTGAAATGCGTCTGATTTTTGGAAACTTCTTCCATCTTGGATCCGTAGACAACCGCGGACAGTGCGGTGACAAATGGTGGAGAAATACAACTTTGGCAAGTGTGTTGGTGTGTAAGAGCATTTTGGTAGGGTAGGGGAGTAAGAGATGGGTCAAATGCTGTATTTATTTAGGTGGCAGGTACTCCTGTTGTGTTCGTCATGTCCGCGGACAGGGGGGTGTCCTAAGGACACTATTCCTGTTCGTACTGTCCACGGGCAAGTTGAAACTGTTTTAAGAACATGTGCGGTGTCCGGGATGTCCGTAATTGGGCTAACGGGGGTCTCCTAAGGACACTATTCCTGTCCGTAATGTACGCTAGCAAAATAAAACTGGTCTTAGAACACTTTAGGTGTCCGCGGACATAAAAAATGCCCATGTTGCATGGTTAAAAAGTTTGATTCTATGGGTGTGATCTATGGGTGTGATATGCTGCGGTGGTTGTGGCCAGGGCCTAGAGTCTTGGGTGCATGGCCGTAGTTATAAACCGCCCAAAAAGTGCTCTTCCTATGCGATTAGCAACTTAACCATAACTACACAGCCACAACCATGGCTGTGTAATACGGTGGCCGTGTAGTTATGGTTAAGTTGCTAAACCCATAGAAAGAGCACTTTTTGGGCGGCTTATAATTTTGCCCCCCCTGGTCGAATCCACACCAAACCTTGCAATAAAAAGTATATGTCCCACTCTGAATTTATTTGCAAAGTTTGGTGAGGTTTGGTCCGCGGGGAGCAAAGTTATAGAGGGGGTCCCAAAACTTATTTTTTTCCCATAGACTGAATGGGGAAAAAACTATGCTCACGCCTACAGCCCAAACCGCTGGACGGATTTTCACCAAATTTGCGACAGGAGCAGTGGCGTGGTCCCGAAAGCGTGCTTTTGTAAATTGGTTGAAAGTCCGTCCAGTAGTTCTTTTAAAATTACCAAAAAGTAGGTCACACAAAATGTGTGATATCTATGTCCGGTCCACGGACACACTTCCCTGTTCGCTCCGCAGAAAGGACACCGATTGGTTAATCGGCTTGTGTCATGTCCGCGGACATGCAACTTGTTTGCTGATTGGATGGTTAAGAGAGTGAAGTGCGTCAGATTTTTGGAAACGGCCGCCATCTTGGATTTGCAGACATCGGTCGGTGTCCGCGGACATCGCGGTAAAAACATATTAAAAAACACAACATTGCACAAAATTATCAAATAATCTCTGGGGAGGTGAGGGGTGATGAGGATGGGATGGGATATGGCTGCAAGAAGCAAAAAAATGGGTGTTTCTTGCCGCGAAAGTCTGCGAGCAGTTCGGATGTTCACAAACAGTCCTGAAAAGTTTGCGGACACCTCAGCATTACAGGGTTGGTGAAATGCAGTTCTTGGATGGCTTATAACTTTGGCACCACTTAATGGAACTGCATGAACAGTTGCATGTCTATTTCGGACCTGATTCCGAGTGAGTATGCAAAGATTGGTGGGATTCTGTCATGAGGGGACAAAATTAGAGGGGGAGTCCCAAAATAATGTAAAGGCTTATAAATTAGGTGCCATTTGACGAATCTTCATTTAATTTGGGAAACCCATAATACATTTAGATATGAATGTTTTTTGCGAAGTTTGGTGGGATTTTGTGAAGAGGGGCAAAATTAGAGGGGAGGGTCCCAAAATAACCTAAAGGCTTATAAACGAGGTGCCATTTGATGAATTTACACTTCATTTGGCAAACAGATAATAGATCTAGATATACATGTTTGTGCGAAGTTTGGTGGGATTCTGTCAAGAGGTAGCACAATTAGGGGGGGTCCCAAAATATTTTAAATGCTTATAAATGTGGTGCCAATTGACAAATCTACACAACGTTTTGCAAAAAGATTATAAATCTAGATATAGATGTTTTCGTAAAGTCTGAATGGATTTTGTCAAGTGGGGGCTAGGTTATATGACGATTGTATGTGCATACATTTGCCACTTTTGAAAAAATACAACATGGGTGGAATTCCAGCCAACTTGCATAAGGAGCATTGGCAAGGACCTACAAGCATGGTTTTGCAAATATGCCAGTGTTTTATTATTGGACAAGTGTCATAATGTAGCTACAAAAAATAGAGGTATACCTTTAGTGACTGAGGGCTAGCCTGTGGCCATGGGCAGTGGCCAGATTATCCGGGTCATGGAATAAGGTCATGATCAGGACAATCTGGCTACTGGCCTGGACAAAACAGGATTAAAGTGGCCATGTCCACCTGGGACTGGCTTTGTGGTAAAGTTATTCGAAATTAGGATAGATCTTAAAGGGAAGAAAAATATGCTCGTGGTAATATGGTCATAGGGTTCTCTTTTTGCCTTCTGCAGGCTGCCATGGAAAGCGAAGAGGAGCTCTGTATGGAACCGTCGCCTTCAGTTTCCATGGTGGCCTTCTTGGAAAAGGATTTTCCGGAAGAAAAATCCTCTTTTTTAGCACCCTGGGTTCCCGCTTTGGGAACCTAGGGTGCTAATGGCCTTAATCCCCCATTTCAGGGACTGGAATGGGGGGATAATGGTACAGAGACCTTGTTATCCACCCTTGCTTCGCTTGGGCTGATAACTTGGGCTGCTGGGCCAGTATCCACCATCCCAGTCCCTGGAACGGAGGATGAACGCCACAATATTCCCATTAGCATAACACAAAATGCAAATGGAAATGTTGGAAAATCTTATTGAGTGTATGTACTTTACTGAGAAATATAAAGTAGAGGGAGTCTATACATGTTTTTTTTGTTCTATTTTGTAACTGTGAAAGGTGGTTCCTAAAGGAATATGTCTTTTGTTATTTTTGGATGTATTTTTTTTAAAGGAGAGCTGAGAACGAAAGGTGGGGAGGGAAATGAGGGAAGAGGAACCAAACACTAATATGGAGGGGTAGGTGGACAAGGGAAAATGTTGCACGTGTGTTATTTCTAAGGTAGGGGGCAGTGTTTCTCATGCTACTTGATTACAACAGTGGTGTTGGCTCTTAGGGAGGAGGGATGGCATTAGCTGATGTCATTTTAAGATAAATAGCAGTTTTGCTACAAGTATGTACTGTGTACTAGATTATTAATGGATAATGAGTAGGAATAGGTGTTGGAGCTGTGCAAGGAAAATTTTGAAGTTGAAAGATCCTATATCAGTAGAAAATGCAGTTCTGAACTGTCCGCGAAGCAGAGATCTTATTGTGAAGTGTGCATGGTTTTTCGGACACGTCATCATGCCACACGCCAGCACATGGTCATGTGCCACTGTCCGGAAGGTCCGCTATGAAGTCAGATGTTCGTAGACGTCTATGGATGCAAAAGTAGTTGAAATAGTTGCAAAAAGTGTATGGAAGTGTTACAAATGATTCCAGAAGGTGGGAAATGGCAGAGTTCTAAGGTGACACTTTGTAAATTGGACACAAACATTGCTATATTGGGTAAATATGATATTAGTAAGTTGTAGGAAAATAGCATGAACTGGTAAAAACCTATGAAATTCATTGAAAAAACTTTGTTAAAGGGGCGTTATGGTTAAGTTGGACTAATAAAAACCGATGAAATTCAAAGGAAAAACTTTGATAAAGGGATGTTATGGTTTCAAGTAAAATAAAAAAACAGAAATTCTCCAGTTATGGTAAGCTAAATAACCATTACTTGCGCCACCACCGTGCACTGCTAAGACTAACACCCTGGACATCAAAGATGACATCACCAATGTCATTGATGACATCACTGAGGACATCACATATCTGGGCCACTTGTTTTTGTTTATTGACATATATAGGCCAGGTGGTTTTGTTCACTGGCAGTCAGAATAATACAATTGAAAAAGGTGCTATATATCTAGACGTTAACCTTGTCCTATGTTCTTTGAGTACTTTCCTTAGGGTTTGAGCTCAGCTCATGGTGCGCATACATGGGGAAATGAGCAGGCCTCAAACACACAATTCATTTGTATACATGAAGATAAACTTTAAATGTCATTAACATTTTCTGATGATGCAGTTTCTTTCTTCTTTACTTTAGTGTCCCTGTATGTGCCTCTGACTTGTATGCATTGTGGTTCTTCATATATATTGTTTGTACCAGCACAAGTGCTGTAAGTCTTGAATTGTTAGCTTGTTATTACATGTTTAACATTACTCAAAACTCTGATACGGTAGCATTCATTATTGTTATATCCAAAATTACAAGATTATAAATAGTGTACTTCTATGGTGCATGCTGCAGTCATTGCCTATGTTTATATATGATTAGGTTTCTGTATTAACGACAACACTCCAATACAACGATATTAGATGAATACATTCTTTAATATATTAAGTAGTTTGTGATAGGTATCCCAATCACCCCTGACATCTTGTTACCAACAATATAAACACATCTCCTTGTAGGGACTTTTCATCAAAATGTATTTCACATGTGATGTCATCAGTGATGTCATCAATGACATTTGTGATGTCATCTTTGATGTCCTGGGTGTTAATCTTAGCAGTGCACGGTGGTGGTACAAGTTATGGTTGTTTAGCTTACCATAACTGGCAAATTTCTGGGGTTTTTTGATTTTACTTGAAACCATAACATCCCTTAAACAAAGTTTTTTCTTTGAATTTCATAGGTTTTTATTAGTGCATCGTAACCATAATGTCCCTTTAACACATTTATTCAGTGAATTTCAAAGGTTTTTATTAGTGCAACTTAACCATTACGTCCCCTTAACAAAGTTTTTTCATTGAATTCTAATATATAAACGATATACAGCCAAAATGAACTCCTAGCACATATTTTCGAAATACAGGTGGGGGGTTATTTGGGAGAATATTATCCAGAGTTCACATAACGCGACAACATGCTTCAGCATCACACAGGTCTGCTGAGCCATTGAGCTGGTTTCAGACTCCAATACAGTTCTCATTTACTCCAGCTTGTACTGACTGTAGTAAAGGCCACAAGGTTCGAGTGACTAGCCCTCTCTAAATCTTGCAAGCTGATCCTCCAACTGTGTTGCTCACTTAACCACCCTGTTCAAAGCCCTGAATCGTCGAATATTGATTCAGGGCAATGAGGTTGGGGCAGGCAACATTGACAAAATGTCCCGAATGTTTAGGAGATTGTGCAATTTTTGTCTAACTTGGGGACCGAAATCCGAAGCAATATGTCATATGAGGTCATAAAAACATCATCCACGAAGCCTTTGTCCCCTACAACACTCAGTGATTTACTGCATGTTCCTTGGTACCCCCAGCTTACATAAGGAAGTTTTGGCTCATTCTATATTTATCATCATTGGGGACCTACATTCCATTATGGGGCTACCCAGTGTGTGCCTCACAATCACATATATTCCCATTGCCAGCCCGAGTCACAAACCCCTTATATATTACTAAAATGATGACCATGAAAACTGATTAGGTGTTCTCAGAGCGAAAGATCATTTTTAGGAATTCATCAAAAACAGGCAAGGGGGCATACAATGGAAATTTATCTTTTTTCTGGCCTGGGTCTGAACCTCTTCCCCACAGAATTTGGCTACATTGAGTGCAGGGTGTTTAATTGTTTGGCATGTTGTGTTTATTTTAGACAAGACAATGCATAGAGAAATATTACATATTCCAAGTTGTGTGTTAAAAAAGCACGTGAGATCAAAAAAGAACATGACCAGAGATTGTGCCTCTTTTATCTACATGATTTAAAGAAATAATAATAATACAACTTTA
Source organism: Ambystoma mexicanum (assembly GCF_040938575.1). Classification (NCBI taxonomy): domain Eukaryota; kingdom Metazoa; phylum Chordata; class Amphibia; order Caudata; family Ambystomatidae; genus Ambystoma; species Ambystoma mexicanum. Next base: position 354,383,666 of record NC_090941.1, on the reverse strand, counting down.
TTGTGATATAATCCTAAAATCAGGATTTTACACAACATTCAATTCTTAATATAAAACATCATTTGAGAACAAAATTATACGAAAAATGCATTTAAAATGTATTTACAATTCAGCAATGCACCATTTAAAATAAATAATTTAAATTTCAGTTTCAAGATTACAGAATTCAACTTCCAAAACCTCAAGCAAGTGCATCAATCGATACAATTCGTTACATAACTCAGGTTCTTAGAGAAGGTAATGCAGTGTGAATGTGAGAGATTATTTCAAATTCAAATACAACTACATAAACCGCCAGTGATGCATCAGGCGGTACAGATCATTACAAAACTCATATTCAAATTCTTGATTAGAATAGTAAAACATCAACATTCAAAAAACAAAAACAAAAAAAAAAAAATCACGTGAGATCAAAATACACATGCCCAGAGAGTGTGCCTCTTATATCAGCATGATTTCAAGAAATGCAATGTGCCCTTCTTCGCCACGTCGACGTGTGCGTGTGTATGGGATCATTTTGCCCGTCCAAGTGATCTGATGGTTACCGCCTTCCATACATCAATGGCCGGTGGCAGGATTGTTTGAGCACTGATGTATGATAGGCTTACAGCAGACACTGGGGAGCACCTCAGAATGCCATCTACATGATATGCTCAGAACGTGGTGCTTGCATCCTGCAGAAATTGAATATTTGCCATACATGAATTCCCAAAGTGCTTTATCAAACTGTGCATAAATAACACATATCTAGAAAACGACCTGATGTGAATATATATCCATTTCACTAAACGGTCCACTCATTTGTGATGACAGAGCATTGTAAAATTCGGAATTAGCCATCTTTAATGTCTCTTTCCCTTAAAAAGAATATTCACCGAAACGAGGAGTGTTAAATCCTGTTATCATTCAAGTATCTGTTTAATTAGAGTCTTCTCCCATCCCGATTGCTTACTTGCATTCTCCTCCACTCGGGGGGCTGTAAACAGACGCAAAGCCGGTAGCAATGCAAACGATGCAAGTGCATTAAAGAGGGATTAGTTCCAGGAAGTCATGACAGATGCAGAGCCCTTTCCGTGGAATGCTGTATGATGTTCAACATATGCTGGCAATTAAAAAATGCTTAAGAAATATTTAACTAGGCAAATCCAACAAACCCCTTGTTGGTGAGAATACATTGCGTTTATGCATCACTGCTTGCTCGCATATTGTGTCTGCCTTGCTGTTTGCAGAAGAGAACACCTCACGTGATTTCACAGCAGACCCATTTATGCAATGGCTAATCTGTATTCAAACACGTGCAGTCCTGTTCATTTGCCTGGGCTCGTTTTGTGGACACATTCGGGCATTTGGGCTTTTATTGTGATTGCGCTACTGCACAATTATCAATGTTCAATGGGGTAATACGAAAAGCTTGCTCAGCCGCGTGTGGGACTAACGCCAACAGATGTGGGTCATGCATAGTCTGTCGATTGGCGTTTGCTAGCACTGCAATCACATGTCCGAGGGCTGACACCTTTTCGCAGATAGCAACATCATATTAGATTGTACTGCACTACGTTGCCACCAAATGCGTCGATTTGCGTGTTGTGCTCATATTATTCCAAAGGTAAGGAGGCTATATTTGCCAGGTATAAGGTATTGCCATCAAACACCCATTTTTTCAGTCTTTGGTGGGCAGTGCCATAACATAATAGCAGAAGCACAAACCATTGCCAGAAATTGCCATCGGAAGCCCGCATACTTATGGCAAGTATTGTCATCAAAACCCAAGTACTCCCAATATCTGCGAGTGTTTACATTAACACAGCAGATAACCTCTCAATTGGCAATTGCTAGGCTTTGGAATTTGGGCATCTGCAATGGGCACATGCAGTGACACTAACAGCTAAACTACAGCACCCAGCAAATGTAACACAGCACAATCATTGCCGTACCTGTGCAGTAATCAATCCCAACTTGTGTGTGAAATGTGTTCTTTAATATTTTGATAAAAAGCACATTTAAACACACATTAGGCAGTACTATTTTGATATTGTCCGATGTAGGCAGTGAGCACTCCAAAGATTGATTTACTTATGCCCAGTTGTCACATCAAGTCCAGCATTGCTATTTTCCACTACAGCACAGAAAGATCTGCTATTAATAGGTGCAGTATGGACTGCAAAGATGGATTTCCTCATACCCTGTTATAACATCAAGATGCAAAAATCCTGCTCTCCTGAAAAGCACAGAAAGATCTGGTTCCGAAACGTGCAATGAGTACTGCAAGGATTGATTTTCTTATGCCCAGTTATCACATGAAGATGCAGCATTGCTGATCTCTTGAAAAGCACATGCATATCTGCTATCAATAGGTGCAGTATGCACTGGGAATTTCTTACACTCAGTAATGATATGAAGATGCAGCATTCGTGCTGTTCAGAAAATCACAGAATGTTCTGATATTGCTGGATACAGTGGGCACTGCAAGGATGGAATTATTTATGCCCAGCTATCACACCAAAATGCAGCAACCCTACTTACATGCCCAATTTGATTGCCTCCCTGTTCTCAGTCAGAGGTTTTAAAGGGGCAGCCTGCAATGGCAGAGGGTGCAATCAAGCTGCACTCCTCTATTGTGAACTCTACATACATGTTGCAGAAAGTGGCGGGAAAGTCTGTGGTGGTCTGACAGACATTTCTTTTGTTTTTGAATCAGACATTCAACGTTGTGGCACTGAGAGGAAGCAGAGGCTGTACCTTTAAAAACACATTGGTGCAGAGCATGGCACGGAAAGTGGAGGGCAAGTGAGTGGTCTGCAGTGGTCTGCGTGTGACCAGGGGGGAACAGTGAGTGAGGAAGACTTATTTTTATATTTTTTTTCTTTGATCTTTGTAAGAACTGTATAACCTCTGACAAATCATTGTCGGACAAGGCGAGAAAATCAAAATACTCGACACTCAACCACATACATTACTGACTCTACTCATGTCTCCCCCAACGGCTCCAAAACATAACTTGAGAAGTACATTAACCAACACCAACACAGCCACCAGCTCGACTTCTCCCATCGCGTCCACAAGCACAGAGCAGCTTCCCCCTGTTGAAGCTGCTTTAGACCCTGCCCCGCTGAACAAGCACAGAAAAAGAAAATGGAGCTTTGTCAACCAAAACAATCTGTTATGGAACTTTCAGTTGCATGGAAAGCATCTTCATAGGAGGCATGGGTGTCTAATAAATGTTCTTCTTTTCTCCATGGTTTCAAAAGTTGCAGTAGGGCCATGTAGTACAGTTCTTTGTGTTGAGGAGTTTTTAATGACAGCTTTATATGATTATGAAAAAAAGACCAAGACTATTAAGCCTTCGGTGTGGGCCGCACACCCTTATTACCCACATTGGGTTCAGCAATTTCAGTATGTTTGTATATACATTTTCATTCCATTTTAGTTGTGTTGAAATTTTTTTTATTCCACAAGATATTTTATAGTTTCAAATATCCCAGTTTTCAAATTTTCAGCTTCACCAATTAGGCTAATGCTTTATTTGAGGCAAACAAAACCCATGTGGCTAATGCATTTCGGAATATTTTCCTTCTTCAGAGCCGGGTTATAAATTCAAACGTATTCATATGCACAAAAAATATATTTTGATGCGATTCATAAATTACAGCACATCAAAATGTATTGACATAGAGCATTAATGTGACACATTTGATCCATTTAAGATATACAGGGCGCCCACAATTACAAAAGAACATCCAAAAGGTAAGAGAAGACATGAGAAAGCAAATTTCATAAATTCATTTGATTACGGTAATTGTTTGTGGCAACACCTTTAAATCCTCCATCTCTTTATTGCCCAGTGTGTATACATTCAATGTTGTGATCATGTTGACTCCTTATTTACCATATTTATTAAAATGTATCAGTGTTTACTTGCTATTCTGTTGCATTACTCATGCAGTGCACCCAGTGCTATTGTAAAGCATCATTGTCCTGCCCTCTAATTGTATTGTGACTAGTGGTTGGCTATTCTAGTGCCACTGACCTGTTTGCCGTATAACATATGAGTAGATTCCTTATCTCGTAAATATCACTGTAAAATAGCAGGTAGGGCCCACGTTAGGGAGACAATAAACACTGTGGCAACATAAACCATATATTTGCAGAAGCGATCGCCGATCACGTTTACTCTGAATCCTCTTACCTTGCCGGGAGCTCGATCCTTCTTCCTCATTCATGGTCAGCCAATGCTGGCCGCGGTCCGAGGCGTTGCAATGTCAACGCTTGGTACCAACATGGCCACATGCACCAACGCGCGTCAGCCATTTTGGTGAGGGTGGATATGTTATATATTTAAGTATTATCTCTTCAACAACTGATGTACCATGTAACTTACTATTTAACAAGTTATGTGCATGTATTTAAAGTGATGTGTCTATTGCAAACTATAATGTACATAACAAATATTTATAAAGGCAGAAAAGGCATGCGTGAATACTTATATCAAGAAAAGATGAAAATGAAAATAAAAATAAAAATGTGTTGTTTTTTACACGTCCATCCTGATAACACCTGAACATTTCAGTCAGATATTACTTTTAATTATATTTAATTAGGGATACTGTGAAAATTGTCCCGGTGAGCACACACACCATCACATTGTTGTTATAAGAAGCAATTAAGATCAAACTCCTCATTGGGTCCTCTTGGGGACAATGCTTCTAAACGGTCTATCCAGTATGCTTCTTTCTGTTGCCTTCTTTTTTTCATATCAATATTGGAGTCTTGTGCTTCAATAGTTTCCAGGATTTGGAACTTAACCTGTGAGATATTGTGTTTCTTTTCATTAAAGTGTCGTGCAACAGCTGAGTTCACATTGTGGTTATTTATACATGACTTGTGCTCATTCATGTGAGTTGTTAATTTACGTCTTGTTTCTCCTACATAGTACAGTCCACACATGCACTGTATGCAGTAAACACAATTTTCTGTATTACAAGTAGCATAGCATCTGATTGTGATCTTCTCTCCTGTATATGGGTGTGGAACTAGTCCGCCTTTGATGATATTGTTGCAATTGCTACAGTTTAGACAAGGAAAAGTTCCTGTTCTCTTTGGTTTGCTCCTTTTCGTTGTAGTGTCTCTGGTGTTGACTGACAAGTCTCTCAAATTGCTGGATCTCTGGTAGGCATACGTGGGGACATCTGAGAAGAGGTTCTTGGTTCTTTCATCACTTTTCAGTATTGTCCAATGTTTATTAATGCATCTTTTAATTTGCATGCTTTATGAGGAACATTCTGACACATATACAAGTGCTGGCGCTTGTTTTTTGTCTTTCGGTGTGCGTGTGAGTGTACTTTCTCTTGTTTTTAGTTTTATATGATTAATAAGGTAGCATTTGGTAAGTTTCACCAGGCTGTCTTTACAACTTTCAACTCTGTGGTTACCTTTTTTCTCATCTGGTTTAATGTTATTTTTTAATGAGAAGTTTTGGGCAATGTGGTACAGGCACATAGTTTACAAAGCAGTACTCCTGTTGGAGTAGTATGTGTCCAATAAGTTGTTTTCAAAATGTCCTAGCTCTTGGGATCCTTTTTGGCTATTGTTTCTATGTCTTCATATGATTTCTGGATATAGAAGTACCAAGGCTTAAACACACTATGTTTTCAGATTTCCCATATAAAGCAGTGGCAGTTAAACGGTCTACGGCTTCGTAGCAGCCACATTCTCTATGGGAGACAATTTTTATGCTGAACCTATACAATTTCTGTGACATTGTTTTGTCAGATTATTTATGATTTGTCAGTCTAACGACTAATTGTGCCCCCACCAGCTTCATTTCCCACCTGGAATCCGGTGAGTGTTGGTTGGAGCATTTGGTAAGTTTTAGTCCTTTTGTGTTGGCCCCGAGGTCCCCACTTGACCACCTGCCTCCCTAATCCACCCTGCTCCCTCTTCCTGGTTTCACCATGCTTCCCACCCCCTCGATCCGCCCACCCCCCTCCCATTTGTCAGAGTGGGTTTTGTTCGAGTCTAACGACTCATTGTGCCCCCACTGGCTCCATTTCCCACTTGGAAGCTGGTGAGTGTTAGTAGGGGCATTTGGTAAGTTTAGTCCTTTTTTGTTGGCCCCGAGCCCTCCACTTGACAACCCTACCACACAAACCTACAAGCCCTGCTGTTGTAAATTGTTCCATCTAGACTGTAACCCCAACAACATTTAGCGCGCATGATTTGTTTAACTGAGCTAAATCTCACATCTAGATAGTCTGCACACACCTCACAAATTCAAAGTGTGCCTAATCACCTCACTGTCCCAAAGTTGAATTTAGAAAGTGTGCCTAATAGCATAATTGTGGTATAGTTGAACTTAGAAGCTGTGAATAATCATCCTGTCGTATAGCTGAACGTAGACTGTGGTATAACTGAACATAGAATTTGTGAATAATATCATCCTGTGCTAGAACCGAATTAGAAAGTGTGCCTAACTGTGGTATATATAAACTTAGAAAGTGTGAATAATATCTTCCTGTGGTTCAGTTGAACTTAGAATGTGTGCCTAACTGTGATAAAACTGAACTTATAAAGTGTGAATAATATCATCCTGTGCTACAACCGAATTAGAAAGTGTGTCTAACTGTGGTATATATGAACTTAGAAAGCGTGAATAATATCTTCCTGTGGTTCAGTTGAACTTAGAATGTGTGCCTAACTGTGGTATAACTGAACTTAGAAAGTGTGAATAATATCATCCTGTGGTATAGTGGAACTTGGAATCTGTGAATAATCTCACCCTATTGGTATAGTTGAACTTAGAAGGTATGAATAATATCATCCTGTGGCATAGCTGAACCTAGAAACTGTGAATAATGTCACCCAGTGGTATAATTGAACTTAGAAAGAGTGTGAATCATATCATCCTGTAAGTGTACCTAATGGCTGTATAGGCAAACTTAGAAAGTGTGAATAACATCATCCTGTGGTTTAATTGAACTTAGAATGTGTCCCTAACTGTGGTATAACTGAACTTAGAAAGTGTGAATAATATCATCCTGTGGTATAATTGAACATAGAAGATGTGAATAATATCATCCTGTGGTATAGTTGGGCGGAGTCTGCTGCAGAGTCTTTCGGTCTTTGAAGAGGAAAGAACACTGCATCCCTGTTCCTATTCTTTGTGAATCATTAGTGGAACTTTGTCCTCTTTCTACTTCCATCAACTTAAGTCATACAAAATGCCCAAGAAGCCGCGGAGTGGCCACATAATCTGCTGCAGAGTCTTTCAGTCTTTAGGATCTGCGGGCTCCACGGCGCTGTGCCAAGATCAAGGTTACTTCAAACCAGCACATCGGGTTAAACCTTTTCCATACCCTGAGGTAAGCGTGGAGGTAAGAGACTATCTACAGGCAGACAACTGTGACTCCCTCCTGCCCCCTCGATCCTGAAATCACAACCAACTCACAGCCAAAGAACATATACCCCCGCCCAGCTGCGGCCCGTGGCTTCCTTCCAACGAGCTCTGATCCCCAGCACAAGCAAGCTCCAGTCCCCACGGACCTTCTCTAGCTGCCTCCGCTGACTGATACCAAATCGCCGCTGGCACAAGCCGTCAGGACACAACTTTTCAGTGCGCACACGCACGGACCGATGAAGTAAACAGCTTCTTCCCGACCCGCCACCTTCGCCAGGCACCTAGAGAGAGGCTTCGCTCCCGGAACTGAAAGAACACGCTACAACCTGCTATCAGCTGATACTAGGATAAAAATATATACAAAGCCTCTTTCAAAGCACAATACTAACATAGTATCCCATTTACTTTTACAACACATTGGGAAACTTGGAACAACTAGTTAGCGGACTGCACAGATGACCATTCAGTGCCCCAGGCATCATAAGAACCAACACTGTTGGAACTATTCCGAACACACAGATCACAAAAGCCTGCAGGGGGAACCTCCCCTTGTCCCTGCTCAGACCTGATAAGCAACCCTGATACGAGTGATCAAAACTGACTGCAAGGGGGACCTCCCCTTGTCCCTGCTCAGACCTGACAAGCAACCCTGATAAGAGTGATCAAATCTAATATAGTTTTAAATAAAGAATTGGAACTTGTTCCAACCCTCCCTCCATACTCTTTACCAGTGTATGCTCTATCAGAAAACAGGAGACTGCAGGGGCCTTTTTCCCTTTGATCCTGACTAGTGCTAACAGAATCCACAAAGCAGGAACCCAGCAAACGACCAGCCGAGATGGGAAAGGAAAACCACCCAGAACAGCATGAAGAAGATAATATCACAAATGAATGGTACTCAGCTGGAAACCACCAAGAATACATAAGACCAATCGATGAAGTTGTCCCTAATGAACACAGAGACACTACTCAGAAAGACCCAGATAACTGCCCGATTAATACCCAATATGAGACATTAAACACAACTAATCTCACCAACAAGATGACAGCAGAAGATAATTCAACAAAAAATCATACAAACTCAATAGCCTCCCTCATCAATAAAAGAGCCCCCTAACAAGCAGGAAAACAAGCCAATAAATTGCAATACAACCAGTGATCCACCACCAAGAAACCCGCAGCACAACACAAACCTGAGAATCCACCGAAACTACTAAGTCCAAATCAGACCCTAAGATTGTCGACAACCGGGATGGCAAAGAGAGAAAAAGCAAAATTAGCTAAGCTTCAATGGCTTCAAACCCACACAGCGCAAAAACTTCTTAAAGAACCCTTGCCACATCAATCAAATACTACAGTAAACAAGGTTGCACGTCTATCATTAGACATTACCAAATTAGAATCCATCATGAACAGTGCAGAACAAAGGAAAGAAATATTTGGAGATTTGATACAATCAACAACAGCAAACTGTACCTCCACACATATGATTAAAAACATCAACGTACAGAACAGCGGTAAACAGCTCCCAAAAAAAGACCTAGCACATCCAATGATGAAAAAGGAACAGATCACACCCAATTTACTTATGGACCTGAAGAATCTTTCCACACTCCAGCGCAGGAAAATGACAGTAAGCACCCTAAACCTACAACAGATGCCCCAAAACAGAATAGCGACATACAGGAAGACAATTACAATCAAAGGCTACCAACAACTATGCTAGAACTCCAAAACATGTTACTAGCAGTACTCTCCCAATCAATGATACCGTTCCTCAAACTATACGAAACAACTAACGACAATATAAGAGACAAAGCAACATTACTAGCAATGATGCACTCCCAGCAATTGTACACAGAAAACTTAATGACAACAATAGAAAAACGCCTAGACTCAGAAGCTGAAAAATCCAGCGCCTGGCAACAAAGACTCTTCGAGATTGCTAGAGGAGATAGAGAGGAGAAAAAACACCTTACTAAGGAACCTATGGCATGGCTTAAAACTCAACCACAAAAAACGCTACCAACACAGATTCTGGTGATTGAACGATTGGTACAACCAACCCCTGTTTGCCTGTCTCAGAGACCCACACCAACAGCATGAAAGGTGATAAAGGTGATCTCACCACCAAATCAAATTGCTAATTTTTCAATTGTTCAGACAGTCAACACAAACACAATACTAGTTCCGACAAAAGATAACTTCCAGATCTTTGCAGAAGGAGGGAAAACTACCAAAGAATGTGTCAAAAAAACAATCAAACATCCATCGAAACAAACTGGATCAAGAGCCTTTCTACGAAATCTGACAATCCCGAAGGCCATCGTAGAAAACAGAAAGAAAGATCGACAGAAAACTGGCACGCCAAATAAAACCAAGCCGACTGTGACACCTAGACAAGACAGAAAGAGAACAGCAGTTCCAACAACAAAAAATTAAGATCCTACTCCGACACTAGACAATCTACTCAACCTAACAATGCACAATGAGCAGTCAATACAAGAATCCACGGAAATAAAAAATCAAATAAACAACTCGAGCCTCCTAATAATCGATGCAGATATACCTAGTCAATCAGACAACTCCACTCTATCATGTGAAGAAATTACACATGGATCTCTGACATACTCTAGTGAAGACACAAAATATTGTGAAACATACGATGAAATCTCAACAATCTCTTTGCCCAATGAAACACTGAACACAACCAGATCTATATCTCCTGCACGACAACTACTGTGAGAAAGATGGCATAAGAAAGATCCCAGAGATTAATTTAACCCAAGACCCAAACTAGCAGAAGTATCACAACCTATATTTACCAATCCATACCAACTGTCATGATTCCTGCCCCTCATGCCCCAGCCCTCCAAGATGTCAGGCTGGAGCCAGGCCACGATCACCGACATGGCCCTCAAGGGCCTCTTCATCCCTACAAAGACCCACGTGGAGTCAGACTTGGCGCTTGTGGCACCAGACTCACTCACTCCCATAGGATAACATTGGGGATTGGACTTGTAGTGCATTGATGGGGACAAGATGGATGCCCCCACATATTTCGGTTCCTAGAACTGCGTGTGCAGTCTAGTCTTTTGGGTGTGGTTCAGCCCAGAGACACCTGGGATACCCAGAGACTATTTAAGCCACACCCAGGCTGAGAAACATGCTTTGTGTTTTCTGCACCTGCAGCGTGACACTCACTGTGTTCGGATTGGTCTCCAGTAGGCCTGCATCTTTCTTCTGCACTCAACTCCTGCAAGAACAAGAACACTGTTAGGAACAGCCTTACCTTGCGGCGCTTCTGCTCATCATTCATCGCTTCTTCTGTTCTGCGGGCATCTTCGGCACGCCGCTTCCTAAGGAAAAGGGAAAAGAACAGAAAAAAGGCATTAGTAAGCATTCAGCAAATCTTTGCTTATTTTTAAAGACTGTACGAGCTTCAAACGCTTACTTGAATCCCAGCCGCTCTGGGGGAACTCTGTCTCCAGAACTTCTCATCCAACTGCAAGAGGGAAAAGACACTCCAGGTTAGCGTGGAAACATCTAGAGGCGCTGCATACCACGCTTACTCACCGTATTTCTTCTTCATAACTGGCATCCACGCTGAAAATGTTGCGGCACCTAAAAGACACAGAAAAAGACTCAGTTCAATACAAATATGAAAGGGTTGCATCGCGTATCGCGCTCTCACTCACCTTTAGCGCTACTCATCTCAGCAGCACATCGCTATCCCCGGACGCCAGCCGTCATCTAATGAAGGAAAGGAACGAAGTTAGAGAACTGTTCAAAAGACTCATTATACTTACCTGTCGGACTCTTGCCAGTGAAGTAACTAGGCAGCAACAAGCCCGCATCAATCAACGCGCCCCGGCACTGAAAGCAGGACGGAGAGCACACTTTCCAAGAAAACAAGGTGAGCTGTGGATCAAAGGAAAGGGTTGGACCCCAGCGAAGAAGGGGTTCAAGCACACAGAGACAATAGGGAGTTAAACTCTTCCAATCCTGTGTTTCAGGCCCAGTCTCCAGTCGAGTAGACTCCAGGGAAGGATTTGAGGTTGTAAGAGGTCAGAACAGGCTGAGTGACGTCGCTGTGGATACCAGGTGAGCGTTACAGAACACAAAGCCTCACATCAAAATCCACCTGGACATCATGGAAACGTCAGAAACCGACCAGTTAGGCCACATGTTGGGGCAGCTCTGTTCCGAAGTACATGTAGCCAGGCAGGAGATCAACACCCTGAGGAGAGAGCTGACAGTAGCCAAAGAACGCACTAATGATTTAAGCCGGCAACTTCTCCAGTCACAAGCAGGGCATGCACCATTGCCGGGAAGCGTGCCCTCGATGCCAACACCATCAGCCAATCCCGTTCAGATAATCCTTCCTGATCAGTTCCCTTGGCCCCGCCCGAACGATTTACAGGAGATCCCAAGAGGTTTGCAATGTTCATGAACCATTGCCGCCTGCACTTCCTTTGTAGACCAGGGGCCTTTCTGAATGACCAATCACGGGTCGCTTTTGTGCTATCCTACCTGAGTGGTAGTGCCGCGGACTGGTCTGTGCCCTTTGTTGCCCAAGACGATCCTTTGCTGCATGACTTCAGGGGCTTTCAGCAGTAGATGGAAAAGCTGTTCGCCCGTCGTACTGTCCTCTAGCAGCCACGCTATACAATCTGTTTACAGCCGACATTGAGACCCACTTCTGGCTAGATGCCCTGAATCCACCGAAGATAAACTCCACGCCACTGAAAATCCTGATGTATGCAGATGATTTAATTTTATTAGATAAAACAACTTCTGGACTGCAAAATAGTCTATTACAACTAGGCCAATGCATGGATCAGAACGAACTGATGAGCAACACAAAGAAAATGAAGGTCCTGTCTCTCACCAAAACTCATCACAAGAAGAAAAAACAACTAACACTGCTTCTAAATGCAAATCAGCTAGACAAAGTATTTACATTCAGGTATTGTCACGACCATCGCCCAAAACTGTCTCTGGCAAACCCATTGGCCAGGTGGAGTCAGGACTCGGGCCTCTAGAGCCTGGCATCCTCTTCAAAAGCCCTCATGTGGCCAGTCCTGGTGCCTATAGCGCCAGGCTCATACACCATGAAAAACAATGTGCTTGGGAACTACTTTATTGTATTGTCAGCCAACATGGAGGCATCCACATAGCTTGGTTCCTAAGAACCAAGCTATGCGGTCTAGTGTTTTGGGTGTGGCAGCCTAGGGACTACTTTACCTGGACTATTTTGTTGGGGCTATTTAAACCACACCTGAGCAAGACAACATGCTTCACGCTACTTTGCAGCTTGCAATGTGATGCTCACCGTGTCCAGCTATTCCCTCGAAACTCAGAGAAGCAGAACCTGCAAGGAGACAAAATGAACATCTTTAGCAGCAGCATCTTACCTGCAGTCTTCATCTTTAAACACTCGCAGCTACTGAGAACAGCTTCCTCTAATCTGCACGTTTCCCGGACAGAACGACCTGAAAGAGAAAGATAGAGGCAACATTTAAGAAAGCAGTAGATACATTTACAAATTACAAACTGCTCAAAAGGCTTACCTGGCTGGTCGCCTCTCGGCTGGCACCACTCCGGACATTCCACTCGTGCTGAAGAACACTGCAACCTACAAGGAAGGAAAACACAGGTTAGCAAAGGCAAGACTGTGCAGCGCTGCACATAGCACTTACTTACTGCATCATAGCGCTCTTAATGCGCCATCATTTACCAGCGGGGCTCAACCAAGCCTGTTCGCCGCGCTGAAGCTCTGCATACCTAAGGGAGAAAAAAGAGACATTTTAAACAAAGAAAGGCATGCAGGATAGCAACAAAACTAAAGACCAGCAATAAGAGCTACCTGAACAATATCAAACGGGCCGGCGTCAGTGAAGTAACTGGACCCCATTCGCCCATTAAAGACAACGCGCCCCTGCAAAGAAGGCAGGACGGAGAGCACGCCTAATTCTACCACAAGGTGAGGAGAGGGCGCCAGAGGGACTGAAATCATACGGGGTGGAGGGAGGATACTTACCCCAGTCTGTCAGTCTTGAACACAGTCTTCCTGTATTTTCAGGCAGAACCTTCCCCGCAGACCACATCAGGGTAAATCTGAGAAGCATACCAGAGAGTAACCCGGCTGGGTGGTGTCCCTGTGGATACCAGGTGAGCGTAACAAGTATCTGGGAATTACCATAAACAAGTCCAAATCAGAAAAGGAATGGACCAGTAACCTGAAGAAAAAACACAATCGCTTGCAAGAGAAGGATGCGTAATACAGGGCAGATATGGGAAATACTCATTCAAACCCATAACGACATACTACAAGCAGAAAGTGATCCCAACCATTGTATATGGAACTGAAGCCATGATGCACGCCACCACATACAACTGGACAAAACTAGAAGCCTGCTTCTGGTGTAAGATCTTACAACTCTCACCCTCATTTTCAATGCCTAGAATAAGACATGAAAAAGCAGTACAATCAATCAGTTCGATCATCTCATGGAAACAACTTGATCTATACCATAAGATGCTAGCAGATGGAAAAACACCAGCAATTCAAATCCTAAGATCATTCCCGAACGCAATGAATAATAGCATCTTTCACAAATGGAAAGACTACCTTGACCAACATCTGATAGAAGAGGATATTACTCACGAAATGCTCATATTGCACCCCCAAAAAGCAAAGATAAAGCTTATGAGAAATGATTGGATTAAAACAATCAACCAGAAAAGAGAATACAGCCTGAATTTAGAATGCAAAATGGACATAAGGACAATCAACGAGATTCCAGTTTATCTGACTATTTTCCCGAACAAAAAGATTTGATCAATATATCTGAAAATACTGATGAACATCATACCTACTCGTTTCTGCCTAACCAAAACAAGGCAGACCCCTTCAATGGAACAATTCTGTCGCTTCTGTCCAGAGACACAGAAACCAGAAACACTACACCATCTCTTGATGGAATGCGGCAACCTCTCAGAACAAAGACTTCAATTTGGCACCTTTTTTAAGATCTCTGAACAGAACATGGATGCAGAAGAAAGATGGGTACTGATGCTCAACGGCAAATCAAACAAACCGATTTTCACGATATGCCAATTTCTTCAAGAAATACTAGAGTTAGACAAACACTAGAAACACACAAACACACACAAAAAAATTCTATTAGCAAGTCCAATAAATGAAAAGTTTAAAATTAAACTATACCATTTAAAAAAATAAAATAATTGAGCTTGGAATCTGTGAATAATATCACCCTGTGGTATAGTTGTACTTACAATGTGTGAATAATATCATCCCGTCGTATAGTTGTACTTAGAAAGTGTGAATAATCACCCTGTGGTATAGTTGAACTTAGAATTTGTCCATAATTGTGGTATTACTAAACTTAGAAAGTGTGAATAATCTCACCCAGTGGTATAATTGAACTCAGAAGGTGTGAATAATATCATCCTGTGGTATAGTTGAACTTGGAAAGTGTGAACAAAACATCCTACGCCAACTATAGCGTAGTTCAAACTTAGCCATGCGATGAGTCCCACTGTGGTCCGGCGAAAGAGACCCACTCACGCCAGCCTCCCTTCCTCCTCGCCCTACTTCCCTTCCCTCCCTCCCCAAACCTTCCCGCCCTCCACCACATCCTCAGCCCACTCCCTATCCAACTTCCAAAACTGAAGAACCAACCCCGCCACCACATTCTCAGCCCACTCGCTGTCCACCATGCCCCCAATGGTGAGCCGACCATCCAAAGACCCATGTTCCTCCCATCTCCTACCCCCACCTGCCCACTAGCATCCTGCCCGCCCCCCCAGCCCCACCAACTAACGGCCCACTCAGTCTCCCAGGCACACCCAGCCCTGCCACCACCTCCTCCCCCTTCCTTGCATCAACTCCCCTAAACATCCTCCCCAAACCCCACTTCTTCCCCTCTCTAAAAACTGCATGTCCCGCCTGGCAAGAACAGTAGCTGCATTCCTTTCACCCTCGGACCCCCTACCCTCTCTCACACTCCAACTGCAGCAAAAACCATGAAAACAAAATGTACCTGGTCTCCCTCAATCTCTCATTACTCCTCGCCACTCCTGTCTCGACCTACCAACTCAATTTCCCAATCTCGATCACCACCACCTTAACTTAAACCCCTCTCCCTTGAATTCTCACCAAACACAACCGGATCTCCTAACCCCCCACACCCAACCTTCGAATCCCTTGGCCCAAATCCAACCAAACTCACACACCCGTGCAACCCCACCTCCCACAATCACCACCTCGACCGCCCGCCTACTCTTCCTATTGACCATCCCCCGTTTCCCACCCCCCAGTTTCCACTCTCTCCCCTCACCACCTCCACCCACCCCCCACCTCCCCAACACACTCCCCCACCCCTCCGAACCTCCACCCCTGCAACTTCCGCATCAACCTCCTGCACCGAAGCAAAATGCATCCTCTTTAATGCCCGATCTGTATCAAGAAACAGACACAGCATCTTTGACCTCAACACCTCAGACATACCAGATCAAGTCTTTATCACAGAAACCTGGTTCTCTGATGACTTTACCCCTATCACCAATGAAGCCTTTCCCCAGACTACTCCCTCATCCCACTTAACCGACCCTCTAGAGGAGGAGGAGTAGCAATCGCCTTCAAGTCACACTTCTCCACCTCAATCATCAACAAACAGCCAACCATCCCTTCCTGCGAATCACTTCTCGTCAAACTATCCCTCTCCCAACATTCTCCCACAGCTTCCTAATCATCTACAGACCTCCTGGCTAATACAAACAATGCTCAAGCAACCTTTGCGATTTGGTAGCCACCATCCAATTAAACCATCCCACCCTCACTCTTCAATATCTGGTTGGCAAACCCACCAACCCAATGACCCACTCTCTGGTTGACTGCCTAAACGCGATTAACATACGTACCCACATAAACAGGCCAACTCACTGTAAAGGACACACCCTTGATGCCATCTTCAGCTCCCACAACCAAATACATCTAAATTCCCCCATCCCTATCACCTAGTCCGATCACTTCATTGTCCCTTTCAACATTCGCTCACTCACCCCCCTCCCCTTACCCAATCCAGAACCTCCAAATCTACACAAATTCTGGAAGAAACTAAAAATCCTTCCCGACCTAGCTGACACACTCTTTCAGTCTCCTCCCCCTACCTCCACACGCAATGTACACTTAACCCCTGAAGCCTTTGACACATGGCTCAATACCTGGTTAATCCTGCTCACGTCCACTTGCCAATCATCCGCTCGCCAGGGCCCTTTTCCAACATGGATTACACCAGAACTCAAGACTGCAAAACAACTATACAAATCCCTCGAACGCAAATGGCTGAAAGATAAAACAACCCTGAGCAGATCCACCCTAGCCCAGCACCATCACCACTACAAAGCCAAAATCCGGAAAGCAAAATAAGCCCATTACAACTCTCGAATCCTCAACTGTGAAAACCCCAGCAAAGAACTCCCCAAAATCATCTCTGAATTCACCATACCATCATGTACCACCACCCAATCAACCCCTTCTCAATCACTCTGTGACTCACTCTCTCTCCACTTCTACACCACTGTTCTTGAAAGAACAAACTCCCTAATCAAAAAACTGGCCCTCTTGCACCCAACGCACAATCCACCCACCCTACCGACTAACACACCGCCTGCAACTGTAAACCACCTGACTTTTGCATCGTTCACACCAATATCAACTGTCCAATTTACCAAACTTCTCTCTGCCCGGAAACCATCCGGCTCCCCACTAGACCCCTGCCCTACCTCAACCCTCAAAGAAATATTTGCATCTACCTGCGCTGGAAAATTCGAGAGAACCACCATAAAAAAGTCCCTCTCCTCAGGAATCTTTCCCGACGCATTCAAAACTGCTCATGTCAAGCCCCTCCTAAAAAAAAGTGCCTCGACCCTCTCGACCCGAAAAACTAATGCCCCATCTCAAACACCAGGTTCCTTGCTAAACTCATCCATCAAACCGCTTACTCCCAATTAAATGCCTTTGTCAAAGCCAAAAATCTCCTAGACCCCGCTTAATCAGGTTTCAGACCCCGACACGGAACCAAAACTACCCTGACCTCCATTTGGGATGACCTTAAAAAGACAATATTCTGCGAGAAGTGCTGCACTAATCCTTCTTGACCTATCTGCCACCTTTGACATAATCAACCACTCAATCCTCCTTGAACGCCTCCACTCCCAGGAATCTGTGGAAACGCTCTCAAGTGGATAGCATCCTTCCTTAACAATGGGAAACAAATAACCCTCCTCTACTCCTTTGTCTCCACCGCCCGACCAGTCAACCCCAGAGTTCCACAAGGAGCATGCCTATCAGCCCTCCTGTTCAACCTCTATATGTCCACCCGCCCACGAATAATCTGCTCACACAATATCCTGTGCTACAACTACAGAGACGGCACCCAACTAATCCTAAAACTCCTTAACTCAAAACCCAACTGCCAGCTAGTCTTCGCAGCCTGCCTACTTGACATTGATCACTGGATGACCACAAACCACCTCCTTTTAAACCCCACAAAAACTGAAATCATGGTGTGTGGCAACAACAAACTTCTTCCGCACCCTCTACCCTGGCCATCATCACCCGACAACCTCAACTTCAGTAAAAAACGTTGGATGTACTCTCGACTCTGACCTAACCCTCTCGCACCAAGTCAACAACGTCTCGATGTCCTTCCACTACCACCTCAAAATTCTTAGGTGCATTTTTCCATACCTCTCCTTTCCCAACAGACTTGCCGCGGTCCAATCAATTGTAATGTCAAGACTGGACTATGCTAACTCCCTCTACCTCGAAGTCCAAGCATACCACCTGACTAAACTACAAAGTGCACAAAATGCTGCAGCCAAACTACTACTAGCACTTGTCCCAAAAGATCACACCTCCCAGCTCCTCTCAAAACTCACCACTGCCTCCCGACTGGACGAAGGGTGACCTTCAAAACCGTATGCATCTCTCACAGAGCAATGCATAAAACCGGACTTCAATAACTTCAAGTAAAGCTAAAACCCTACCATCCACCGCACACTCTAAGATCAAGCTCTGCCCGCCTCCTAGTGATACCAAACACCAACTCAGTCAGGTTAGGTGGATCATCATTCTCAGCCTTGACCCCCACTCTGTGGAACTCACTTCCACCCCACATTCGACTCACCAAAGACCTCACATCTTTCCACAAATTACTGAAAACGTGTCTCTTCTCTTAAAAATCGACTCTTAGCACAAACAGAATAAACAACCACAATAAACAGTAACCCAAGGTTGTTGAATCAAAGATAACGATCCAGCATAGAATCCCCATCAAACAAACATAAAACTAAAACGCCCAATGTAAATAAAATGGATAAACTTAGTAGAACAGAAGAAGTGGATGGAACGGATGAAACGGATGAAGTGGATGAAACGGATGAAGTGGATCACACGGATGGAGTGGATGGAACGGATGAAGTGGACGCAAAGGATGAAGAGGATGTAGTGGATGAAATGGATGGAATGGATGCAATGGATGAAATGGATGCATTTAATAAAAAACGGACAGAATGGTTGAAACATGAGGGTGGATAGAACGGATGGAACGGATGGAACGGGTGGAATGGGTGGAACGGGTGGAGCGGGTGGAGCGAGTGGAATCGATGGAATGGGTGGAGTGGATAGAATGGATAAAGTGGATGGAATGGATGAAGTAGATGGAACGGATGAAGTGGATGGAATGTATGAAGTGGATAGAGCGGAAGAAATGGATGGAATGGATGCAATGCATGGAACTGATGCATTAAATAAAAAACGGACAAAATGGTTGAAACATGAGAATGGATAGAATGGATGGAACTGATGGAATGGGTGGAACGGGTGGAGTGGGTGGAGCAGATGGAATAGCTGGAGTGGATGGAACGGGTGGAGTGGATGGAACAGATGGAGTGGATGGAACAGTTAGAGCTGAAGGAGTGGATGGAACAGATGGAGTGGAAGGAACGGAACAAGTGTATGGAACGGGAGGTGTGGATTGGAACGGGAGGAGTGGATGGAACGGAAGGAGTGGATGGAAGGGAAGGAGTGGATGGAATAGGAGGAGAGGATGGGAACGGGAGGAGTGGATCAGAATGGGAGGAGTGGATGGGAACGGGAGGAGTGGATGGAACAAACAGAGTGGAAAGAACCGATGGAGTAGATGGTAGGGAAGGAACAAATAGAACTGACAAGTGGATTGAACGGATGTGACGAACGAGCAGATTGAACCAATGAAAAGGATGAGTAGTTTTAACGAATGGAACAGATGGAAAGAATCGAGTGGATGGAACGGATGCAGTGGATGAAATGGACACAGTAGACTGAACTGATGGAGTGGATGAAACAGATGGAATGGATGGAACAGATAGAGTGGATGGAATAGGTAGAGTGGATGGAACAGATGGAGTGGATGGAACAGATGGAGTGTATGGAGCTGGTGGAGCAGATGGAGCAGATGGAACTGATGGAGTGGATGGAATTGATGGAGTGGATCAAACAGATGGAGTGGATGGAGTGGACGGAGCGTATGGAGTGGATGGAGTAGATGGAGTGGACAGAATGGATGGAGTGGAAAGAACCAATGGAGTGGGTGGAACACACGGAGCTGATCAAATGAATAGGAAGGATGAAATGGATAGAGCACATCAAACGTATAGGAAGGATGAAATGGGTCTCCGGAATGGTTGTAGTAGACTATGTGGACGGTGGGTTGAGTGGATGGAATGTTTTAAGAACTAATAGATTAAATGGATGCTCTATCTCAAACACCTTACTGATCACCAGATGGATGCAACAGATGAAATGGATGAACTGACAAAGTGGAATGAACAGACAGCGTAAATGAAAAGGATAGAACAGATGGTACAGATGGAGTGCTTGATCTCAACCGCCTTACTGATAACCACCATATCACACTACCACACTTACTCTCTCCTGTACACCAACACTCAACTAGAACACAGCAATACTATGACACATTCGGTATAGCTGTTCTCATACTAACGTCTGCCACGTTCTCCTCATTATTCTTATTAAACACAGCCAGCTGAGCACACACCACTAACTTAAGCGTCTTCTCAGGCCTAACGCAGCCACAAATCAGTCTGGGTGTCATCCAGCCAGAATGTACACATATACCTGACCTCCCAACCACATCACGTACTGCTAAGAAGCAGCTATCATGCAACTGCCACACAGGCTGCACACATACCCGGTGCACCCATGCACCTTATGGCTCTTTCTCTACTGACTTGAACTACGGTTCCCGATGGCGTTCAACCTACCAGCGCTTTGAGATCATACCAATAAGGCACTATATAAGTGCCAAGTAACATAACATAACATAACATAACATAACATAACATAACATAATATAATATATGTCATCCCAGAGGTCTTTGAGTTCTGTTTTTTCTGCTTTGGTTGAGTAGGCTCTGACATATCATGCAACTTCAGTGGAATTGTCAGCAATGTACTGCACATTTAGATTTGCATTCCATACTTGGGCAATAATTGCATTGTAATCATTGATGTATTGTGATGCTTCGGTTCTTTTTATGCAGTATGTGTTCTTAGGAGATTTGCCTTTCACACTGGGTCTAACCGAATATATGAAGCGTTTTACTTGTCCTGTTGCTGAAACTGGCCTAGAGAAACCAAAGTGGCATTTGGTGTAGAATGTGGATTTGTTTTTATGTTTGTGCTGACAATACTTGCCACATTTGTGTCTTTTAAACTGCAAAATGTGTGCATGTAGGTCTCTATGTGTACTTTCTGCAGGGATTTCGCAAGTTACATATTTATAAATGAACTGCAAAACAGTTGCATCACTATCATGCCCAAATATAGGAGCATTTTTGAATCCACAAAAGCATGTGGATGTGTGTTGCTCCTCTGGCATGATATTCTTTTCCCCAAAAGAAGTATTCCACTTCTCAGAGGGGAGGAAGTGTTTTATTACAAATGAAGGGCAGCATGGCAATAAAGTGATGATGGAAGTACTTTGATACATTTACAGATTCAAGAGAGCAGAGTTCTCCTGGTGTTTTCATGTCTGTATCTGTTTTGTTTTTGTTTGCTATGCATAGAAAAGTGTGCAAGTCTTCCCATGCATACTCTGCACAACTTAAAGTGACAAACCATGTGGGTGGGTCAAGGTTGCGTAGCATACACCATACATCTGCGGGCCGTCGGAACCAGTATTATTTCGTACCCTGCATGCTTGCCAAGAGATTTGTAATACTTGACTGTAAAACATTGTCTTTGTCATGCACCTTTTGAAGTAGCTGTGTAGCAGACATGTTTAGAAAATGGGAACCTGTTTTCAATGTTTGTGCAATTCCATAACATAGAGTTGCTGGTTCAATTTCAAAGAGGAGCTGGAATATGTATGGCACGTTTTGTCTGAAAGTAGGGCCATCAGAATACATTTGCAAAGAGCGGTATTCTGATGTTGCTATTTGTGTGATTCTTTCATCGTATCTTCCACCTTTTCCAGTCGGAAAGAGTAGAGGAAAGGCACGTGCTTCTACACTTTTTTCCCATATACTAATTGGCGATCCTTTCACTTGCCGCATTTGATATGTTTCTAGAACATCGTCTATGGTGTCTTTGGAGTGCTGTGGGTGAAAATATTGGAAGCTGCAGTAGGATCTAGAAGTTCAAATTGGCCAGTTCTTGAGGGGTCCTGAAGTATTTCGGTAGTTTCTCTCAGGTTTTCTTCAACGTTTATTTCTTTGCAGTATTCCTTGTTGTCTTTAAGATATTGCAAGACTTTCCTAACTTTGCTTAAGTCCACTAGTTGCTGCCACATTGTTTTGTCTTTTGTAGGTATACCATTCACCAGGATAATTAAAAATTGTTCTATTGGCCATTGCCCTCATAGAGTATCTACATTTTCTTTGAGATCCAATGATAAATAAACTACTTTGCCACGAATGCCTTTTAGTAATTCAGAGGGAGGCAATTTAGCAGTTTTTGGTTGCAGTCGTATTGTTTATTGAAATGGGTGTTTTGTTTGAATCATAATGCTCTCATACAAATTAAGCTGTTGTAGTGTGTTTGGCAATGGGAATATTTCCAAATTATTCCTTACAGCATGTGCAGGCATTTGGTTATTGTCAAGTTTTGCAGTGCAGTATGGGGACAGTATGCAGGCATTCATAATTTTGTATTTGTTTTCTGCTATAAGCTAGAGAGCTAATTGGAACCATTGTGATTATTCATTGTCTCCTATTTTGTACATTATATCTACAGTTTTTGTGCTTTTTGCATAAAATGTTCTGCAACGACACACACATACTTGGTTTGGCATTTCAGCAGATGTGCTTTTGAACTTGCGTATTTCTTTCTTGTATGTGTGAAATGGAAAGTTACCATCTGCAAAGTTGTCACTACTGTTTTCTGAAGGTACTGCAGTTTGTAAGTGCTCTTCAGTTCCAAAATATTTGCTTTGGATGTGGTCTATTTGTTCGAGCAGCTGTTTGGCTGTACCGTGTAGGAGAATACCATTTAAATGCCCCAGTGCTAAAGCTGGACTTTTTGCATAGTACAGTTTGTGAACAAGACTTTGTACTATAGAAGGGTGTGTTGCTAACCTTTTGATATGGTGGAAAGTGCTTTTGCAAGCAGGTTCAGAAATGCAGGCTAATGAATGTCCTGTGTATTTGTGCACTGGACAGGAGTCCATAGTTTGTAGTATTTTCAATTTCCCTTTGCCGTTGGCTTTCACATAGTGATTGAGGAACTGCTGCAAAGATTTGATAGAGTTTTGGCGAATTTTACACATTGATGTGCATGGCCATATGTAGATCGGGCATATTGGTACACTGAAATGGAGAGTTGATTCTATGTTTGATGAGGATATTTGTGAAAGCAGTGTTTCTTCTTCAATTATAGTATTGTCTACCTTTTCATGCCCTCGCCCACAGCTATGTATGGCAATTTGGTTTGTTTGCTCTTGTTTGTATGATTCTTCATTGAAGTATGGCTCTGTGCTGGTGGTGTGACTCCACTCATCAGTACAGATGTTGCCAAAGGTATCTATGCTGATATTGTGTGTGTTGTGAAGTACTGGTTGTAGTTTACTAATTAATTTTCTTAGTGGTATAATTCTGTTTAAAATTAATATAAAGAATTTTCTTTTGAGGACCATTGCACTGTCTACAAGAGCTTCCATTATTACATGTCTGTAGTAAGTTTTAACGGTTGAGCAGGATTTCAATCCTGTATTTATAAAGTTCTGAAGGACTCTGTGGTGGAGCATGTTTTGTCAAATACATTTTTTGGAATACTTCCTTGTGGCTATGTTATCATTTGTATGTGCTCTGTTAGCAGTAGTGATAGTTGGAATCTTTTCCATACATATTATTTTATTTCTACATTTTGAAAGAGGAGTTAAAGTTTCCTTACTGGTAGGTGTTTTTGTTTTCGTAAGTTACTGTATTAGCTGTTGTGTTTGAATTTTCTGTACAAATTCTGCTAATGGTGGATGGCTATTGTGTATGCTTTTAGGTTGATTTTCTCTATTTCTGTGTTGTTTTCAATGGAGTTGATATTTGGTAGGCATTCTGTAGTAGCTGTTGGAGAAAAAAGGAAAGTGTGGATGAGCAGATTTTGTAATGTATATGTGTGCAGCTGTGCATGAATGGATGAATATGAAAATAGGAATATAGACTGTGTAATGGTCTGTTACTTTAGGTTGGGAAGGCTATATTGCTATCTGGGAGTTACTATAATGGCAGTGAGATTATAACATAAAGTGAGCAACTGTTGAGGTGTAATGAGTATGAATGAAGCAAATACTAGTGGGTTAATGGAATTGTGTATCTTAAAATACAAGAACAGTGCTCTGTCTTAGTAAGAGATCAAACAAAATGATAGTATTGCACTTACCTTGTTGGCTGTTGAGAGTAGGCTTATTCCAGGTTGTATTTTCAAGTTGGCATGCCACTGGCTTTTAGGGCAGAGGTGGTTACTGCAACTGTCAAAGAAGATAGTAAGAAAAAATGTTTGTTAATGGCATAGTGATTGCATTTGGAGAATACATTATTTAAAAGTGTAGGGGGATGTCTTGGCAGGAAGACAGTGGCCCTCATTAGGACCCTGGCGGTAAGGGGTTTGCGCCAGCGTTAGCTGCGCCGACCCCTTACCGCCAACTACGAGTTCCCATAGCGCCATGGTCATTTTTCCGCCCGCTTTTTGCGGGCGTAAAAATCCATGGCGCTATGGGACCTTGGTGTTAATTACGCCACCGTAATTTACGGTGGCGTAATTAACTCCTTCCCCACTCCCATTGAGCCCTATGGGGCCGAAATGGGAATGGGGAAGGGTAAATGGGTCAATGGGGACTTACCGCCCCGCCGACCTCGGAATGGGGCGGTAAGTCCGCCATCCGCCATGGCGTAAAGGGACTTTGCGCCATGGCGGAAAAGTCAGCCGACGGCGGTAAAAATCCGCCAGGGTCCTAATGAGGGCCAGTGTGTGTGTAATTGGATGGCTTTGTATATGAATGGGGACTTGGGAGCATCAGAATTGTTGGTAAGGGGGTAAGTGGTTTATTTGTAAGTGCGCCGCATGACGTGCACTTTAGCAAGTGGGTGTATTGGTGTAGGACTAATCAGTTTGCAAATGGATTAGTCCTAGTTGTAGAAGGGTGAGAAAAAGGTTTGGAAAGATGTACAGATTGGAAAGGAGAATGTTTTTGTGTGTGCAATTCCAATAACATTTCTGCAGATAAATGCTTGGTACATGAGTGGAGCAATCATATCATTTGTTTGATTTATTTATCCACATTAATGAATGGTACTGTTGTCAATGCACACACAATCTTTTTTGGTTTTTGAGTAATGTTGCATTCTGTGAAGTGTGCAAGGTAAATGGCAGGCACCCTGTTGTCATGCATGCAATGTTTGAACTTGGTTTAGTTTGGTAGGATACATTCAGTGATCCTTTTCTGTGAGATTTCTACGAATGTTATACGAGGCGTGTTAGTGGGGGAAAAGGTTGTAAAATTGACAGAAGGAAAGAAGAGAGTAACCGTTTGGATATTGCAATGGCTGATATGGTTAAATGAAAACTTTTAAAGCACCTACCATTGTAGCTGGCATTTGATGGTAGGTGATGGGAGAAATGACAGTATGCTTTTTGAGTATGTTATGGAGTTTCAGTGGCAGGTACCCTGTTGAGAGGCACTTAAAACAGAGTTGAAAATGTTCTGTATACAAAATATTGATACCTGTAGTTTGTGGTGATGGATGGTGATGTGAACAAATCTGATGCAGAAATCTTGGATAGTTTTACTGTACTTTCTAGTGGAGGTGCTTTTGAATCACAGGAGACTTGTACTCTGAGTGTTTAATGGTAATTCAGTGTTGAAAAGAGATGATAGTGTTAGATGCATAGGTCTTGGATGTGATTGGTGAAAGCATGTGTGACTGTTTAACAGTACCCAATGAGGGAGTGCTGGAAAAAGAGTGGAAAGGGAAGAGGGACTGCCCCTGATCAGTGGGGCACGGCCCTCACAGTATTTGGGGAATGCACGTGCCACATGCTCTTCTTATTAGTTTGCTTGGCATGGAAATGGGACTGCAGATTATCCAATCAGGTGATGAGGGTGTGCTTAACAGGAAGGGGTGGTAATACTTTTTTTTCAATGCTGTGTACCGTGATGATGGCAGAGATGTAGAGAGTCAGAGTGTTGGTTGTGGGTGATTTGTTTGTGGGTGATCTGCAGAGATATGCCCAAGGTAGCAGCATTGATGACAATTTTGGTCTGGAAGAAGTGGACGCTTTGTGGCACAGTGTGGCTCTGCCGAGTTTGCAAGCTGTAATTGCAGTGTGCAGAGATTTGGCCACTTAGAGTACTGTTGACATACTAGTGCTGCATTGTGGAGCACAGCATGTGGGTTTTATCACTGCTGCAAGTTTGCTCTGTGAACTGAAAGAGTTTGGTGAACGCACTGATGCGCCATTTTCTCACAGCAAAGGTAATTTTCTCATGTGTACCACCTAGACCAGTATGGGACAATCCTGATGTACTTTCTTCCGAGGTAGAGAAGGAAAGGTGTCTTGTAAACGGAGGCATGTCTACATTTTTGTTCGATACAGGAATGTTCTTCTGTGCCCATGAGAACCTTAATGCTTTTAACGTCAGTTTTTTCAGTGGAGCTGATTTTTTTTTGTCCCATATTGAAAATGCTATTGTGTTCCAGAACCTAAAAGCTATTTTGGAGCAGCTTGTGTAACAATGTAAGGAGGAGAAGAAGAGAACAACCACAAAAAATAAAGATGATTGTTAGCATGCACCATTAAAAAAAAAAAAAATTTTCAGAGCTGCTAATAAAGAGGAGATCCTCTACACTGGTTCAAATGTGTTCCCACACATGCGCACAAAGGACAATATGTCTACGGACACCGAGGAAGTTGGAGGGGTGCACGTGCCACATGCAGGTCGTTTGAGGGTGGTAGGCATGGAAATGGTAGTGTGGAGGCATGGGAATCAGTCAATAAGGTTTCATTGGTGTGGTATGTAAGGAGATATTTTGGCAGAAAGTGTGGTTACAGAGAGGAGTGCAGATGGCTATGGTTATAGCTGTGTCGTTCAGGAGGTAGAGTGTATGGCTTTTGGGTGACTGCTGGATGCATTGGTTGGAAGTGCATGCAGAACGCTGTGGAGTGTTTGCACACCTTGGGTTCTATCATGTGGACATCCACTTGTACGGAGTACGTGGGATGAAGTGGCTGCATGTGGCTCCTCTTTGTGATACTTTGGTAACACTCGATCATCCAAACATCATTATTATTCATTGTGGAGGGAACAGTTTAGGACATGTTACCCAAAACTCACTGCAGTTTGCGATGAAGGAGACACTCCGGCAATTCATGGACAACGTTTTCAAAGTCTCAAGTGCTTTTTTCTTGCATTGCCCAGAGACAGATGTGGCTGCGTTCTTCCTCATTTGGTCTACAAATGGAGAAAGTGAGGCGCATTGTGAACAAGGCTGTTTGCACCTTTTTGAGAGATGTTGGCATATTCTCCTTCCACAATGAAAACATTACGTTTCGTAGTACCAACATTTTTCGTAGAGAAGGTGTCCATTTTACTGATGCTGACCATCAGCTGTTTCTGCAAAATATCCAAAATGCAGTGCATCCCTTTTTGCAAGTATAGAAAGCATTTCCCCAGTAGGTGATGGCCACTTCAAACCTTCCAAAAACAAACAGCACAAAAAGGCTATTTCCACAGCCACCAATTCATTTGGAAATGAGTGCAATGTTTTTGACTGAGCCACCCCTCGCATTATTTACTGTGCTGTCCGTGGAGCTCATTGGCTGCGCATCGGCCTGCATCCTTTCATTGGCAACCCTATTTATGAACTGTGAAAGGTGACTCTGAAAAGAGCCTTTTTTATTTTATTTGGTTGTTTTGTATTTTTCTTGTTCTTTTAACACACGATACAGAAGGAAAGGAAGGGAAGGGAGGATAGGGAAAGGGCACCAACAACAGGAATAAGAAAGGGCAAGTGGGGAGAGGAATATGTTGGGTGGCCCTTACTTAGGTAGGGGGAGGTCCTTCTCATGCTACCAGACTGAAGCTTCGAAAGCACTTCAAAGTTGCTCCCCCCTGCAGAGTACTGCATCGCAGTACATGCACAATACAGTGACCTTTGAAAGGTAAGGGTCTGCTGAGGTGCGTATGGCCTGCAAGGATGGTTTAGGGATCCACTGCCCCAGAGGAGTGTCCCTAATGGTGGCAGGAGCAGATGCAGAGAATGCTGCAGAGGAACTAAATCTACTGCCTTGTTCGAAGGGGATAACCTGTCAGGAAGTGGGGCTGGGGAGCTAGGCAATGCATGCTGCACTAAAGAGACTACAGTTCCCAGCAGCCTTATGGAAAAACTTTAGTCACCCACGCTTCGCGTGCATGAAAAGCTGAAGGCTGATTGCAATGCCTATTTCAACCGCCGACTGCCGTGCTCAGGTGTGGCTTATTAATGGTATACAGCACGGGTGGTCACGGCAGCTTCCAGGAGGAGTTTTGGACATCTGAGGGATGCCAAAGGAATGCTTCATCACTTTCATACGGGCTGCGGCGGTGAGCACAAAGTCAGTCCGGTGATTCAACGCTCTGTGGCGTCTGGTCCGAGTCAATCCCGTGGGAGGCCCGGACCTTCAGTTAAGTGCTGGGAAATCGAATAAGGGCATGTTGTGATGCATGGTACACCTGCATTGCTGCATGCGAATAAGCAAAGGGAATACAGCAATGGGAATCGGAGGCCATAAGGCATTTGGTAGCTTTAAATAAAATTACATGCATATTCGTTCAGTATGAAATTTGCAGCTACAATTGCCTAAGCTTCACGCTCAACTTCACATTTGGTTAGGTAGCCTTACAGGCATCAAGAGGTCTCTCTTTCTATGTTTGCTACTCATGTTTGCGTGTTTTGTCTTATTCATAAAGGGAATAATTCCCAAGTATGTTACATATCGCTTGCTTTAGTGACTAAGTGACTAGTGACTAAGTGTTGCAATGTCACAGCGTGATGTATGTTACATGTACTATCCCAGGGTGGCAAGATATTAAGTGCTGCTCTGTGAAACTATGTACACACTTCATGTTATCTATGCTTCATGTGCAAAGTCCTATTAGTGCATTATGTTGTGTAAAGAGGTACATGGTAGTAATTATACGCCAAGATAGACAGGAGGAAGGTTTGTATAGGAGATTACTAGTAAATACAGGCATTCTAGCACACAGGTGGTCAGGTAGGCTGGTGTTAGGAGTGTATATCTATGTGTTTGTTTCACTCCCTGAAAATCCCCTACCCTGTTTTCCGGTTTCCCTAATACCCCTTACCTATCCACAACCTCTCCTTAATCCCTCCTTCCCCCATTGGCTGCCACTTGGCCCCCTCTGATTCTAAATATCAGGATCCCGTGCCAACCACAGGTGGAGGGGTCGAGCTATTCGGCTTCTGTGGCTCGGGGGAGAGTGTCGTACCCTTAACCCTTTTGTGTGATCCTTGACAGAATAAGCCACCCCCGATTTCGGGGTACTTGAACCACCCAGGCCGAATGGAGTCGAATCCTCACCCTTTAGCGGAAGTGCTAAAGGCTTTGCAGGACATCCACATGGAATTAGTGCATGGACGAGAGGAATTTCGTACGTTGAAAGCTCAGGTGCAGGGGTTGGTGGCACAAGGAACCTCATTGGAGGCAGCCACTGCCATTTCTTCAGGCATTGCAACATCAGGCAGGACCTTCAAGGTTATTGAACAACCCCCCAGTAGTGTGGCAGTACCAGAAAGGGTTTCAGGAGATCCCTGCAAATTCATGATGCTTTTAACTCAATGTAGATTACATTTCTTATGTAAATCTGCTGCTTTTGAGACTATTCAGGCCAGGACGGCGTTTGTGATTTCTTATCTAACGGGAGATGCAGCATCCTGGGCTATGCCATTGGTTCAACAGGATGTCCCTCTATTGTACAACGGGAAGGGTTTTCTGGGGGAGTTTGGGAGATTATTTGATTGACGGGAGGAATCCTTGGTACAGGATAAAGAATTACTAGCATTAAGGCATGGGACACGTGACTTAGTGTCATATGTGACGCAGTTCAATAGGTTATGGATTGAGACAGATTGGCCAGAGAATAAACAGACAGTGTTGTTTTATCAGGGCCTAAGGGAGGAGTTGAAAGATGACATTGCACAAGTGGAGCCTCAGCCTACTAGTTGCACGGCTATGATTGATTTGCCTTTAACGTTAGACCACCATATGAATGAAAGGAAAGGAGAAAAGAAGAAACCAGAAAGTGTCCCCTTCATAAGGCTGGACAAGGGGAGAGGGAGCCGGATGAGGTAAGGTGAGCCTATGCAAATTGGAAGTGTGAGAGGGCCCTTATCGGCTGCAGAGAAGGAATTGCATAAGAGCAATAATTTGGGTCTGTATGATATGATGTGGCATTTATAACATGCCTATACACAAGTGTTTCAAGGTGTGACGAGGCAAGGGAGAGGAATAGAGGGAAGACAGCAATCCTACTAGGCCAGGTGTCATTCAGACACTGTGGGCAAAGAGGACATTATATTCAAACCTGCCCTAATACCCCAAAGAAGGGAACAGGAGGGGTCAGAAGCAAGGAGGAGCCGGGAAAATGATTGGGCTGGCCTTATGGGGGAACTCAGGTGTCAGGCCCACCTGAAGGACAGGTCCCAGACTGGGTAGCCAACACAGTTGTGAAAAAGAATTCTCATTTATATATTTTGGTGATTTGATTTTTGCAGTTTCTAAACAGGTGATGACAGCAATGGTGGACTCTGGGGCTACAGGGAATTTTATTGACATCACTTTGGCAAAGCAATTGGGGTTGCCCCTCGGGACAAGCCTTAGGTCGAGGGACTTCAGTCAGTGGATGGGTTGCCACTCATTTCAGGGCCAATTATGCAACAAACACATTGTCTACAAATGAAGTGTGGGTCAGGTCACATGGAGGAAATCATGTTTGATTTAATAGCTGTCCCACAGTTTGGACTTATTTTAGGAATGCCATGGCTAGTGCAGCACAACCCCTGCATTGATTGGGTCATGAGGGAGGTATCTTTTGAGAGACAAGAGTGTGGCGAGCATATGAAAGGGGAAACTGGCCCTGCCATGTTCCTGGCTGACAAGATACATTCACCACAGGTGATCGGAGAAGTAGGGTTGGAGATACCTCCAATATTCAGAGTTTATGGGGATGTTTGATAAAGGTGGAGCAGAAAGGTTACCCCTTCATAGGCCCTATGATTGTGTAATTGATTTAGAACCTGGAGCTAAGTTGCCATGTAGCAGAATATACACTTTGATGGAGACAGAGATTCTGCACCTGAAGGAGTATTTGGATGACATGTTGGGGACATTCCACTTCTCCGGTATCTTCGCCCTTATTTTTCGCGGCCAAGAAGGAAGAAAAGCTCAGGACTTGCACAGATTACCGTGCATTGAATAAGGTGACAGTGAAAAATAGGTATCTTTTGCCATTAATTTCTGTGTTATTGGACCAAGTAAAGACAGCACTAGTCTCTACCAATCTGGACTTAAGAGGGGCCTATCATTTGATATGAGTGAAGGAGGGGATGAGTGGAAAATGGCATTCAGAACTAAATTTGGATTATTCGAATATTTGGTAATGCATTTCAGACTGTGTAATGCTCCAGCCACATTCCAATATTTCATGCAGGATGTGTTGAGGGAATTCATTGATATATTCGCTATTGTGTATATTGATGATATCTTGATTTATTCATCTTCAAAGGAACAGCATGTGGAACATGTGAGGGCAGTGTTGAAAAGGTTTCAGGAATATCAATTGTATGTAAAACTTGAGGAATGTGCCTTTCATACGGAACAGGTTGAGTTTTTGGGGTTCATTCTGACTCCCACATGCATTGTTAAGAACAAGACAAAGGTACAGGCGGTCACGGAATGGCCAAATCCTCAATGTATTAAGGACATCCAATCCTTCTTGGGGTTTGCCAATTTTTACCGCAGCTTCATTTCCTATTTCTCAAACATTGTGTCTCCTATAATTAGGTTATTGAGAAAGGCCACAGGTTTTAGGTGGGAAACGGAAGCAGAAGGAGAGTTTCAGGAATTGAAGGAAGCATTTACATTAGCACCGGTGTTATGAGACATCCAGACCGGGGGAAAGCCGTTTCAGGTGGAAACGTATGCTTCGAATGTGGCAGTAGGAGCAATGTTGTCCCAAAAGGATGAGGAGGGGGTTTGGCATCTGGTGGCATTCTATTTTCGCAAACTTACTAGTTGCGAACATAACTATTCCATTACTGATAAAGAATTGTTG
Organism: Ambystoma mexicanum; assembly: GCF_040938575.1. Classification (NCBI taxonomy): domain Eukaryota; kingdom Metazoa; phylum Chordata; class Amphibia; order Caudata; family Ambystomatidae; genus Ambystoma; species Ambystoma mexicanum. Next base: position 354,351,356 of record NC_090941.1, on the reverse strand, counting down.
GCAATTCGAGCTGCCTTTTTAGAATGGAGGCATTATCTTTTGGGAGTCAGACATCAGGTGGTGATAGTTACAGATCATAAATACTTGCAGTACTTTAAGACAGCCGACACCCTAAATCCACGCCAATTAAGGTGGTCACAATATTTCAATGGGTTTGACTTTGCAGTGACCTTTCAACCTAGAAAGAAGAATGAGAAGGCTGATGCCTTAACCAGGCAACAGAATCTAGAGAATGTGCTAACAGAGGTTAAAGCAATCATTCCTGCAGAGAATGTGGTGGGGGCCATGACAGAGAAACTGTTGGAGCAGGTAAAGAAAAGCATGAAGCAGAAAGGGATGAGATGGGGCAGGGAGGATCCATTACAAACTATCAGAAAGTGTCTTCCTTATTACACAGGGAAATTGTTTTTGCCCTCTCGGAAAAAGCAAGAGAAGGCATTGTACTGGTACCACAACTTGCCACTTGGAGGACATTCAGGAAGTAAAAAACACAACACATGTTAGAAAAGTATTTCTGGTGGCCAATTCTGAAGAAAGATACGATTGAGTACATTCAAAGATGTGAAACTTGTGTTCACAAGAAAGCGGACCATGTTAGAAAGGCGGGGTTGCTCCAGCCATTACCCACACCAGAGAAAGGTTGGACGCATATTTTCATGGACTTTATTACTGACCTTCCTCCAGATAATCAACATGACCCCATTTGGGTAGTAGTAGATTATCTATCTAAACAGGTTCCTTTTGTGCCATGCGTTGGTATACCTAGTGCCGGACATTTGGCTGCATTATTTCTGCAACACATTGTAAGATTGTATGGGCTTCCTCGAATTATTGTTTCAGATGGAGGGCCTCCATTTACTTCCAAGTTTTGCGTGCCTTCTGTAGAATGCTGGGAATTAACTGCGCTTCGTCCACCAGCTATCATCCCCAGACTGATGGGCAGATGGAGAGAGTCAATCAGACTTTGGAACAGTATTTATGTTGTTGGGGGATGGCATAGAGCCATGGGTACGAGCATTGTGGCTAGTAGAATATACGTACAACAATACCAAACATGCTTCGCTGGGTATGGTGCCAAATTAATGTGTGTATAGCCATGAACAAAATGTGTTGCCAGAGAGTTTACCAGAAGTTGAACAGATCTGTATATTACAGGAAAGGAAGCAGTTGCTTATAGACATTAGACGGAAGGCACAATCAAACTTGGAGTAGGCCAAAGCGGCCTACACGTAGCAAGCAGATAAGAAACATCTGGAAGCTCCCAACTACAAGGTGGGGGACCAGGTTTGGTTATCCACACATAATTTACAAGTGGTAGGACCACGTAAATTTGCGCCACATTTTATTGGTCCCTATACAATTGTGCAGTGTGTTTCTTCAGTGGCTGTTAAATTACCTCTACCTGTTCATTTCAAGATACACCCGGTATTCCACATGTCTCTGCTTCAACCCGAAGCTTCTAGAATCCGTACGCAGATGCCTCCAGTGCTTATGCAGGATGGGCAAGCGAAATATGAGGTGAAGCGGATTCTGAACTCTAGGAGAAGGCAGCAGAGACTGTGGTATTTGATTTAGTGGAGTGGCTTTGTACTGAGGACTGCTCATGCGAACCTGCAAGTGCAGTTCATGCGCCTAGGCTGGTGCGCCAATTTCATTTGAGACATCCGGAAAAGCCTGGGCCTGAGAAGAACGTATGGTGCACTAAAGAGACTACAGTTCCCAGCAGCCTTGGGGAAAAACTCTAGTCATCCGCACTTCACATGCAGGAAAAGCTGAAGGCTGATTGCAATGCCGATTTCAACCGCCGGCTGCCATGCTCAGGTGTGGCTTATTAATGGTATGCAGCACAAGCGGTCACAGAGGCTTGCAGGAGGAGTTTTGGACATCTGAGGGATGTCAAAGGAATGTTTCATCACCTTCATCCCGGGGCTGCGGCAGTGAGCATGAAGTCAATCCAGTGATTCAACGCTCTGCGGCATCTGGTCCAGGTCATTCCTGCAGGAGGCCCAGACCTTCAGTTAAGTGCTGGCAAATCGAATAAGGGCATGTTGTGATGCATGGTACACCCGCATTGCTAAATGCGAATAAGCAAAGGCAATACAGTGGCAGGAATCACAGGGCATAAGGCATGTGGTGGATTTAAATAACATTACATGCATATTCATTCAGTATCGAACTTTCAGCTACAATTTTAAGCTTCCCACTTAACTTAACGTTTCATTAGGTAGCATTACAGGCATCAAGAGGTCTCTCTTTCTATGTTTGCTACTCATGTTTGCGTTTGCGTGCCCACAGGGTCATGTGTTTTGTCTTATTCATGAAGGGAATAATTTGCATGTATTTTACATATTGCTTGCTCTAGTGTAAAACTAGATATTATGAAGAAGCCTGGTATGTTATCATTAGAAATCCATTATTCATTTAGTGAATCATTAGTAATGTTTGACTCTTGTAGGGATCCATGTATCCATCATTTCATCCTGATTAGTTATCCATCATTCATTCTGATTAGTAGTGACATTAGACTATCCATATTATGTGGTCATTTCATTTGCTATAGAAAGAGGCCTGTTATATTTGGAGTGCCATGTAGAGACATGTAGGCACATGTAGAGATAGACTGACTTATGTATTATGTATGCATTTAGAGACACGCATGAGTGTGCACTTAGAAGTATGCATTGAGCTAGAGAATAGCGCTTGGTATGAGTGAATGTGTTAGGCACTACATTCAAGAATAGAAAGCATGAGGCCTATGGCATTTTGAAGCCATCCTGAATGAGACAGAACAAAAGCGCCACTTGGTTCTGCAGAAAGATGTTATGGTACACTGTGAGCGAGGAATGCGTAAACAGTTTGGTTGTTCAGGCAGAGATAATGTGACTCTTGCCCGAGTAGAAACGAAGAGAAGCTGGCTTTATTATCAGGCCCTGGGTTGCGTGTTCGCAGACAAGAGAAGGAGGGGGTAGCAGGGAGTGAGCTGCTTCAGATAGAAAGACATGCACGATGGAAGAAAGGGATTTCAATGGAGTGAATAGAGGAATATGGAGGGAGATGGGAGGATGGTATGGTAACACGTAACACAATTAGCATGTACAAGATAGGCTGAAATGTCACGATGAAAGAACACGCAGTGACTGGACAAGAACAAGACATGCATCACAGACTTTCAGGCGCTTAGCAAGAGAAATGCTGGTCTGACAGAAACAAGTGCATGCTTAATGTAACCATAGAAATGTATGTACGTCATTGAATAGTATATCCAGAGGTGAGGCTTTGGGAGTTTTTAGATGGAGTTGGAGATGACTCTGAGAGAGAGGAGGCGTCTATGGAAGAGAGTTGGCATGAGATCGAGAGGTGAATGAAAGGAAGTTGCCATTGACATGGGACTGGCTGGTTGCAGAGTGAGTTGGAGAGGAGAGAGACGAGAATGGGAACCTTACACATGGCAGAAGGGGAGCATTGCTGATATGAGGCCTAATTGATCTGAATAAGACATGTGCATGGGGAATTAGGGCAGACACTCACACTCACACAGAGATTTGGGTTTGGAGAAGGGGAAATCAGACAGGGATTGTCTTAGAGAAAAAGTGTGATGTGTGGTGTGGTGTGGTTTGGAGAGGAATGATGAATGCTGACACTTGCCATATGTATGAATACACTGGATAAGTTGCTATTAGATTGCTTGCATTAGAAGCATGTAAGGCTTACAGTTATTGCATTGTATTGTAGATTTGCACCGAGAGCATAAAAAGGTGCAAATTTGAGATTCGATGCATTATAGTATTGTTTGCATCATGCCTGCTGTGCATGAATAAAAGTGTTTTTATTGTTGAATCGATTCATGTGCTTTCTTTGTGTCTTATGTTTGTGTGTCCATAGCATAGTAACATAGGAGTAACACAGTGCACAATCACCCTGAGATACAAGAGCAGGGGGGGCATAGTGACCCACACCCTCTGAGGTAGATTTGGAGACTAGCAAGTGGTCGGGGGTAGGCCAAAGGTGATTTTGTTTTTAGAACTAACACTAGGACTAGATGTTGCAATGTCACAGCATGATATATGTTACATGTACTATCCCAGGGTGGCTAGATATTAAGTGCTGCTCTGTGAAACTATGTACACGCTTCATTTTATATATGCTTCATGTGCTAAATCCTGTTAGTGCATTATGTTGTGTAAAGAGGTACATGGTAGTAATTATATGCCAAGATAGACAGGTTCATATAGGAGATTACTAGTACCTACAGGCATTCTGGCATACAGGTGGTCAGGTAGGCTGATGTTAGGGGTGCATATATATGTGTGTTTGTTCCTTTCCCTGAAAATCCCTTACCCTGTTTTCCAGTTTCCCTAATACCCCTTACCTATCCACAATCTCTCCTAATCCCTCTTTCCCCCATTGGCTGCCACGTGGCCCCATGTGATTCTAAACATCAGGAGCCTGTTCCAACCACGAGTGGAGCGGTCAATCTATTTGGCTTCTGTAGTTCGGGGCAGGGTGTCGTACCCTTATCCCTTTTGTGTGATCCTTGACACAACCCTCCGACTGCTGCCTCATGGTTCAATTTCAGGTTTTGCTGCATGGAGATGGTGCCGTAGCAGTACAAGCCTGGTTTGCTGCGACTGCACACTCAGTGCATCTCACCTGGTTAGCACGAGATTTCGGCACACCTTGTATGGTGGTAAATAGTTTCAACACCCAGGACTCATGCTGACTGCAGGCAATGGGGAATTTCTCTACTTCATCCTCGTTCTCTTCTTGATCCCTATCTACATTACCATTCCTGTTCCCTTGTCCAGGCCCTTCGGAAGGTGTTGGTGGTGGTGAGGGTGTGGGTGCTGGTGAGGTATAGCCAGTAGCAGCAGCCATGGTTGCCATTAGCTCCAAAGGTAACATAGCACAGCATAAGTGATCAGAAAGCAATTTCAGCATGAAGCAATCTGAACCGCTGTTGTGTTTTGCAAAGTCAAAAACTGAATGAGGAGCAGCTCTGGGGTGTGACCTTTTATAGGGCTGCTGGGGAGCATTTGGAACCGCAGGCCGAAAAACGTTCCCAGAAATGGTTAGATGGACAGGGGCACAGTGTTGGACCTCTGTAAGTGTGTAGTTTCACAGTAACACTCCTTACATTGCCGAAAACAGTACTTTTTCTATGTCCGGGAGCTTGGATCATGTCTGGCAAATAAGGGCCCATGCTCAGCATAGGTGCGGTCACATGGCAAAGTTGCAAATCGTCTCGAATGGGAATGCTGTCCGCAGGACGCGTGCTGTGCGGAATCCTGCGCATGTGCATAGGTGTCCTACCGACAGGGTTGGGATCCCTGAACTAATTAAAATTGCGACACACCTGCGATGAACATTTTCAAGCAAGCTGTGTGTTTGGAGGCTACAGCTCGTGGGATGTGCATGTGTGCAGCTGTTTGTAGGATGTGGATGGGCATATCGAAGTAATGAAAGTATGTCAAAAGTTTTTTCAGACATACTGGAAAGGGGCAGTGTTACCAGGATACAGAGGCTGAGATACGCATGCACGTAGGTGTGCGACAGACTGACGTGCACGCCCACAAATATGTAAAGGTGCATCACAAGATGCAGACAGGAGTGGCTTCCTATGGACACCTCCATTTTGATTGCAGATAGGCCGGCAGTTGAGGTGTCCATAGGACACCTCCTTTTTACTTAATTGCAGCCATCCCGGACAGTACCATGCCCCATGAACTCATAACAGGATTTAAAAAAAGGAAAACCCACACACACACACACACACACACACACAGCAACAATTTACATATAAATCTTTATTTTAACACATACATAGATGCAATTAGGCAAGGGAAGGGGTAGCAGAAGTGGACACATATACAGGAGAATTAGGGATTTGTACAAGTTGGCCATGAGGGGAGGAAGGGATTGAGGTCTCATCATAACATCTCTGGTCACAGGGAATTTGTGAGGATGGTTGGCTGGGAAATGGGGAAGGGGTACAGGTGTAGATTGGGCAGCAGTATTTTTTTTTCTCCATAATATGTTCTTGGACAAAAGCTGTTAAGGTGGCAAAATTGTTTAGCAATTGCTCCATTTTGGCGCCTAGGCTCCTATTTTATTTTCTGAGTTTTCTTAATTTCCTTTGGCCGTATGCAGTTGTGGCAGAAGTGTTGCTTGTGGTGCACTCTCTTCATTACCAGTATGTACTGTGAAAGAAAAAAATATCCTTTAGGTATATGTGAAGCAATGTGATTTAACTGTCTTATTTTTCAGACTGTGTTGTGTACCAATGGGGTTACTTTCTTCACTCATTTGGTCATGAGGGAAATTCTCTTCCAGCCATTCTAGGGTGCTTGCCATTGCTGAGTAAAAAAAGAAAAATCATGCTTTTCTACTATTGTACACTGAACAAACTATGCAATTAAAGGAAACACTTTAATGAATTTACCACGTAATAGTGTGGTTCTGGTCTCAGTACTTTGCAGCCCTTTCTCTAACAGTTCCTTCTTTGTTTCTATGTAAAGCAGCAATGAGGTAATATTGTTGGAAGCAGACGTTATTTCTCTTGTTGGTGCATTCCATTATGGTGCATACCCTATGCCTTTGTTCTGTTTGTTTCATAAGTACAGAGTTTGTATTTTTCTTTTAATTCACGTATATTGTGCTGTTTGTATATATTTAGTGTCTTCGCTGAATGGTACAACTATGTAAGAGAACCCCTGACCTTTTGAGCAGTTTGGATGCTACCTGATTTACGCGAACAGGCCCATAGTCTGCAGCCACTATGCCCATCAGCATGGAGCCAGCAGGTTCAGTATCGTGCATGTTATATCTATACAAACTAAGGGTATCCTGGTGAAAACCTATGTTATTCAGTGAAAAAACATTGTTAAAGGGACGTTAGGGTTAAGTTGTGCTACTAAAAACCTATGAAATTAAGTAAAAAATGTTGTTAAAGTGACGGTATAGTATGTTGGCATAAAGAGATCATAGGAAGAACTATCCTGAGATAAATAGTTCATTAAGCAATTTGATAGGTTTTTCTTAGAGCAACTGAACCATAACTTCCCTTTAACAAAACATTTTCACTGAATCTGATAGGGTTTCAGTAGCACAACTTAACCATAACATGTTTTTTTCACTGACTATATATATATGACATTTGTGATGTCATCTTTGATGTCCTGGGTGTTAGTCTTAGCAGTGCACGGTGGTGGCGCGAGTTATGGTTGCTTAGCTTACCATAACTGGCGAATTTCAAGGGTTTTTCGGTTTTACTTGGAACCATAACGTTCCTTTAACAAAGTTTTTTCACTGAATTTCATAGGTTTTTAGTAGCGCAACTTAACCATAACGTCCCTTTAACAAAGTTTTTTTCACTGAATTTCATAGGTTTTTAGTAGCGCAACTTAACCATAACGTCCCTTTAACAAAGTTTTTTCACTGAATTTCATAGTTTTTTAGTAGCACAACTTAACAATAATGACTTTGACTTTATATACACGTCATATGGAACTGACTAGATCTCTTCTTATGAACTTGATGTCCGCGAACTTATTTAATGTTCGTGGACATGTTCTGAGAACAGTACCACTACCTAAAAACTGTGGGGGGGTGGGGGGGTATGTTTGATTGTTATATCATAATATAGGAACATTTAACAAATTCAAAAAGCAGCACACAAACACATTATATATAGTAATACATAAGAATTATATAACCCATATATGTAACTCACTAACCATTCATTTAAATACAATATGTTCGGAAATGGAATATACCACAAGAAGATAAATTGGCTTTCAACATAATTACCTCACAGACACAACAGAACTGAGAACAAGACCAGACCCACTGAATACATAGGACTTATCTTACCAGAAATAGTAAGTGTACTTCATTTTACTCATATATTAATAAACTTTCTGTATTAGATTAAACAATATATTATCTTTTTTTTTTCTCACAGAAATGTCTAGTACTCTGGAATGGCTAGAGGACAATTTCCCACATGAAGAAATGTCACAAGATAGTGAAACAAATGGTAAACACTTTATAATATAAACCACTTCATTCCACGTACTCCATGCCAGTGTACTTCCACATGTGGGAATCCAAGATCTATAGCTACTCCACACCTTTCTGCATGCACCTTCAACCAATGTATCCACAAATCTCCTAAAATCCAAACAATCTAGCTATCTTTTGTTCACTCAGCAAAACGAGTATCTGAGAAAATCTCTCCTGGCACAACACACCCACCAAACTTTCCTGACCAATCCCTTTCAGTGCTTATTCTCATTTGCATGACTTCTGAACCCAAAAATCCCCGGATGTAACTCCCGATGTCCGCGAACTACCGCCATGTCCGCGGACATATCGTAACATGAACAGCCCTTCTACCATTTCCACTACACTCTCTCTGCCATTCCCTCATGTGTAACATTCCCAAACAATGTTTCAAATCTTTACGCCAATTCCTCAATAAATATGTAAAAAGCAAAGACTAAATCAAAATTAAATTACTGCAAAATATAGATACCTGTCCAGTGCGCAAGTACACAGGACTACAAGGACATTCATTGGCCTGCATTACAGGACCTACTTGTAAAACCACTTTCCATGATATCAAAAGGATATCAACACATCATTCAACTATAAGAAATCTAGTCTATAAACTGTACTATGCTAAAAGTCCTGCTTTAGCACTAGCAAAGTTAAATAACATCCTTCTACATGGTACAGCAAAAGACCTACTTGAAGAAATTCACTATATCCAGAAAAAATATTTTGGAAGTGAAAGCCATTTACAGAATGAAATAGCTTTAAACCAATTAAGCAACAATTCTACACATGGCAACCTTTTGCTAAACACATACAAAAAAGAAATACTAAAATTTAAAAGTACATCAGCTGAAGTACCAAACCATGTATGTGTATGTTGCCGTAGAATTTTTTATGAAAGTAACACAAAAACTGTGGACCTATCATACAAAATAGAAGACAATGAAGATTCTAAATGGTTTGAATTAGCTATCTACCTTGTAGCAGAAAACAAAATGAAATAACTGAGCCCTTAATACTTTGCAGTTATTGCACTACAAAACTTGACAACAACCAAACTCCTTCACGTTCTATCACAAATAATTTGGAATTATACCCAGTACCAAAACCTCTACAACAACTTAATTTATATGAGAGCATCATAATTCAAACAGTACACCCATTTCAAGCAATAATACGCCTTCAACCAAAAACAGCAAAATTACCTCCCTCTGAATTGGTAAAAGGCATTCGTGGAAAAGTAGTTTATTTACCATTACATCTAAAAGTAAATGTGCATACTCTAGGAGTGCAATGTCCAATGCAGCAATCTTTAATTATATTAGTAAATGGAGTACCTACAAAAGACAAAAAAAAATGGCAACAGCTGGTAGATGTATATAAAGTTAAACAAGCCTTCCAACATCTTAAAGAGAATAATGAATATTACAAAGAAATTAATATTGAAGAAAACTAGAAAGATACAACTGAAATAATTCAGGAAACACAAGAAGCTGGTCAATTTCAGCTACTAGATCCTGCTACAATATCAAATACTTTAGACCATTATACAATTCATCCTTTGCACTGTAATGACACCGTACAAGATGTACTGGAAACTTACCAAATGCGTCAAACAAAAGGATCGCCAATCAGTATGTGGGAAAAAAGTATAGAAGCAAGTGCTTTTCCTCTACTCTTTCCTACTGGCAAAGGAGGAAGGTATGATGATAGACCTATTCAAATATCAGCTTCAGAATACCGCTCATTACGGATGTATTCTGAAGATCCCAGATTTAGACAAAATGTGGAATACATATTCCACCTACTCTTTGAAAGTGAACTAGCAACTTTATGTTACGGAGTTGCACACATATTAAAATCAGGATCACACTCTCAAAATATGACAGCTACACAATTATTAGAGAAAGTGCAACAAAAGGATGAGGTTTTACAATCAAATATTACAAATCTATTAGCAAATATGCGTGGTACTAAAGAGTACTGGTTTCGACATCATGGAGATGTACGTTGTATGATCAGAAACCTTGGCCTACCCACTTGGTTTGTTACATTAAGTTGTGCAGAATATGCATGGGAAGATTTACATGATTTCCTACGCATATCAAACAAAAACAAAACAAACATAGATATTCTAACACCTGGAGAACTTTGTTCTTTGGATCCTGTTAATGTTTCAAGATATTTTCACCATCGCTTCATTGCTATGCTACATTTTATTTGTAATAAAACTGTTCCTCCCCTTGGAGAAGTGCAACACTTCTTTTGGAGAAAAGAATACCAAGCCAGAGGAGCACCACATATCCACATGCTTTTATGGATTAAAGATGCTCCTAAAGTTGGTCAAGACAGTGATGCCACTGTTTTACAGTTTATTGAAAAATATGTCACTTGTGAAATTCCATCAGAAGCCACAAATAGTGATCTTCATGCTCAAATTTTACAATTTCAAAGACAAAAATGTGGAAAATATTGTCGTCGCAAATACAAATACAAAGGCAAATACTACACCAAATGCTGATTTGGTTTCCCAAGACTAGTTACAAATACAGGTCAAGTAAACAACCTCATGTCTTCAGTTAGACATAGTGTTAAAGGTAAGTCACCTAAAAATACATATTACATAAAAAGAAAAGAAGAAGAAAAATATATCAATGATTATAATGCAATCATTGCCCACTTATGGAATGCAAACATAGATGTGCAGTACATTGCAGACAATTCTACTGCAGTTGCACGATATGTCACAGCATACTTAACTAAAGCAGAAAAGACAGAGCTCCAAGACCTCTGGAATGACCTGTCATCAGATAAAACAGTATCTCAGAAATTATACAGCTTGGGCATAAAAATGCTCACCCATAGAGAATGTGGATCTTGTGAAGCAGCTGGTCGTTTAACTGGTACTTCATTGTATGGTAAATCTGAAAATATAGTATGGCTAAGTCTTGGTCCAGCTAAATCTAGAAAAAGAGTTCTAAAATCATATGAAGATATAGAAACAATAGCCAAACATGATCCCAACAGCCAAGACATTTTAAAAAAACAATTTCTTGGACACATACTACACAAACAGAAGTAATACTTTGGAAAACATGTGTCTATACCAAATAGCCCAAAACTACACATACAAAAATAATATGAAACCTGATGAAAAAAAAGGTAAATATAGAGTGACAGACTGTGAAGGCAGCTTAGTTAAACTCACTAAACCAAATTTAAATAATCATATCAAATTGTCATTGAAGACTCCTCAACATAAAGAAGTATATTACACGTCCCTGCTACAACTCTTCAAACCATGGAGAAAAGAAGAACAATTACTAGATAACTATGACTCATATGAGGATGCTTTCAAAGCAAATGAAAGCATTATAACTGATGTAAACTTTACACAGTACAAAACAATGTTGCACAATGAACAGCAACATGAAGAAGAACTCCAAGCCCAACTAGATAAGGATACTCCTGACAGTAGTCAACCTTCTGTAACAGGAAGCCAAGAACCACTGGGAGAACCACTAATAACAAATGAGGCAGAATTAGCAATGATAGAAGTAGAAAACACCATGTGTCAGTATGAAGATAAGGAAGACTTAACTATACTACAATCAAAACTAAACAATGAGCAAAGTAGCATTTTTCAAGAAGTAACAAAACAAATTGCACATGGTGTAAAACATGAAAATAAAGAATGTTCCTGCCATAATTATAAACCTATACTACTGTACGTCAGTGGTGAAGCTGGTTCTGGCAAAACATTCCTAATCAAAATCATTAGTAAGTTCCTTCAACAATTGACAAACAACAAACTGTCAGCTGTTGTCACTGCCCCCACAGGTTTAGCTGCCTACAACATATGTGATGTTACATTACACCGATTACTACTATTACCAGTAGAACACCAGAACAAATTAGACTATTACAAACTTTCTGCAGAAGCTGCAATGGAATTACGCAGAGTATTGAAACAAATGAAAATGCTACTAATAGATGAAGTGAGCATGGTCTCCAACCTGATGTTAGCTTTGATTCAATTCAGATTACAAGAAGTACTCAAAACAGACTATGAAGAGCTCTTTGCAGGAAAACACATTATTGTTTTTGGAGATCTGCTTCAATTAACACCAGTAAAAGGTGAACCTATTTTTAAAACATTAGGGCACAAACTCTGCCGTAAAACTGTTGGCAGCATTGGAAATGTCAACCTTTGGCAACATTTCCAATATAGAGAATTAACAGAAAACATGCGCCAATCTGCAGATCTAACTTATGCCAGCATTTTAAAAAGTTTGAGAGTTGGTATACTTTCTAAAGAAGCAGAAGCAACATTGAAAATCCGGCACATTAATGCACTTTATGGCGATAATGCATGTGCTACAGATGTTATGGAACAATTAGCCCACAAAAATGTCAATTGTATGGCCTTAATGCCAACTCTTGCAAGCTGTCTCAAATTCAATGAAATAATGTTAAGTAAAGAAATGCAACCAATAATGGAAATTAGCGCCACAGACAAACTAGATGTACATGGTATGACACTACCCATGTGTGACCAAGCCACAACAAGACTAAATAATTTAGACAAATCAATCTCAAACACAGCAGGCTTAGAAAAGATGTTAAAATTATCCTTAAATTGCAGAGTAATGCTTAAACGTAACCTTGACGTGGACCAAGGACTAGTTAATGGAGCACTGGGTACAGTTGTTGGCTTTCAAACATACCCACGTGACAACAAAATTCAGTTTGTCAATATACTCTTTGACAAACTTTCAGAAGTAAAATGGATAGGACGCTCAACAGCTAGATTCCTTCTCTTCAAAGATATGTATGTACACAGAGAACAATTTTCTCTAACTCTTGCATATGCAGTCACGATTCATAAATCACAAGGTCTTACCCTAGACAAAGCAATGATAGATATTGGTAACACAGTCTTTAAAGAAGGCCTGAGCTACGTAGCACTATCACGCTTACGTACACTTGACGGTCTATTTCTAATCAACTTTGATGTAAGTAAAGTAAACGCTGATATGCCTTGCATTCTAGAATATAATAGACTTTGCTCACTATACACTCCCCATCTAAACACATATTCTGTTCCACAAAAACTAAAATGTTGTAAAAGAAAACTAAATCAAACAGAAATACAACAGGACGTCACTGCAAATCCTCCAAAGAGAGTAAAAGAAACTAATACTTCATCAAGTAACACAAACAAAAAAGAATCAATTAGAGAAAGTAAACCAGGTACTTCTTTAAAGAAGGAAGACAAACTCCAAAAAAAGCAGTTAGATACAGAACTACCTGGACCATTTAAATTCTCAAATATAGTTGGTGTAAATTGCTATGCAAATGTAGCAATGCATATTCTATTTCAATTACCACCAATTGTTGACAACATTTACTTACACAGTACAGACCCTTTGTGTTTGCAAATGTTAGTACTTCACAGAAATGCAGCAAACAATCCTGACAACACATATAGTGTTTTTGGAATAAGACGACAATTGGACTACTGTGCTGGAATGGTGAAATTCACTATAAACTCACAGGAAGATCCACAAGAATGTCTAATGTACTTACTATTAGTACTGGAAAACAAAAACATACCTATGAATGAAATCTTCTTCCAGATTTCATACATGTGGAAACATACATGCACTCTGTGCAACAATGTGACACAAGAAGAAATTCCCAATGAACGCTTCATATATATATCAATACCAAATTGTGAATCCATTTCATTTCAGCAACTTGTACAAAATGCAAACCATGGTAGATTATGCTCTACCTGCAATTCAGATAATCGCTCCACGTTAGTAATACAAACACATAGTAAATATGTAATACTAATGCTTCTACGTTACAATGCAGATGGTACCAAAAGCAACTGCAATCTGATTGGATTCACACATAGTCAAATATCACTTGGTAAGAAAACCTTCACAACAATAGGTATAATCTACCACGCAGGAGCCACAACCAATTCAGGGCACTACACGTCATATATAAAAAAGAAATGTGGATGGTTTAAATGTAATGATAGTACTATTACTCTAAAGCAGAGATTACCAACAAATCTTACAAACGCTTATTTGATGTTCTTAAAACCAAAATTTGATAAATAAACTGTATTTAAACCTTAAAGTAAATTTGTGTTAAAAAATATAAACTGTTAGAATACTCCAAAAGCTATCTAACTGCTCAAAGATTCTACAGCAACTAATCAGATAAATGAATACCACTAAATTAGACCAAAAAATACACAGTTAGAATACGCCAATTGGTATCTAACTGTCCCAAAATTATAAATTTGTGTTAAAATAATATAAACTGTTAGAATACTCCAAAAGCTATCTAACAGCTCAAAGATTCTACAACAACTAATCAGATACATGAATACCACTAAATTAGGCCAAAAAATACACATTTGGAATACGCCAATTGGTATCTAACTGTCCCAAAATTTAACAATATGCAAATAGATAAAGCAAAACCACTAAAATATATTAAAAAAAGAGACAGTTAGAATACGCCAATTGGTATCTAACTGCTCCAAAATTTTATAATATCAAAACAAATGAAGAATCTGTTACTGCTCCAAAAGAAATACAACAAAGCAAAGTATAAAGCATTAGCCAGAAACAACAAGTGAACACTGAAAACAAACAAACAAATAAACTGTAGCATAACAGAAAAAGTTTTTTTTTTTTAAATCCAACATGGATTTTTTTTCTCCCACAGACCCAATGATTTTAGCAACAAATACAGAAACTGAGCAAATTGCACAGTACTCTGATTTGTACTCTACTAAATATGAGGGTCGAAAAAAAATAAAAGTATATTGCTTATACAATGTAATAAGTCATTACAAAATACTAATACTAACATGCTATTTTCTTTTATCACAGAAATGAAGAAGACAAACATGGACTCCCATTACTAGACCAAACAGTAAGTATACAATAATAAGGACAACCATAACAGCATATCACATCCATAGTATCTAATACCTTTGTTCCTTATACATTTGTTTTTCACCCAAAGTTATAAGCAAATATGAATGTGATATGCTGCGGTGGTTGTTGCCAGGGCATACAGTCTTGGGTGCATGGCCAAATGGCAACAACCACCGCAGCATATCACATCCATAGAGTCAAACATTTCAACTATGATCTATGGGAAACTTTTAATGTCCGCGAACAATGTGAGTGTTCTTACAACACTTTGAACTTGCCAGCGAACAATACGGACACCGTTTTCAGGACACCCCCTACGAACATTTCAGAACAACGCAATAGTTCTTAGAACACTTTCAACTTAACAACAAACAATACGGACAGCGTCCTAAGGACACCCCCTACGAACATTCCAGGACACCGGGAGTGTTCTCAAAAACGTCTTCAGAACACCCCCATTTTGTTTATTTGCAAACATTTCAGGACACTGCGGGTGTTCTTAGAACACATTCAACTTGACAGAGAACAATACGGACAGCGTCCTCAGGACACCCCCTACGAACACTCCCCGAACACCGCGAGTGTTCTTAGAAGCGTCTTCAGAACACCACCATCTTGATTATTTGAGAACATTTCAGGACACCGCGAGTGTTCTTAGGACACATTCAACTTGACAGAGAACAATACGGACAGCGTCCTCAGGACACCCCCTACGAACATTCCAGGACACCAGGAGTGTTCTTAGAAGCTTCTTCAAAACACCACCATCTTGTTTATTTGCGAACATTTCAGGACACCGCGAGTGTTCTTAGGACACATTCAACTTGACAGATAACAATACGGACAGCGTCCTCAGGACACCCCCTACGAACACTCCCTGGACACCGCAAGTGTTCTTAGAAGTATCTTCAGAACACCACCATTTTGTTTATTTGTGAACATTTCAGGACACCGCGGGTGTTCTTAGAACACATTCAACTTGACAGAGAACAATACGGACAGGGTCCTCAGGACACCCCCTACGAACATTCCAGGACACCGGGAGTGTTCTTAGAAGCGTCTTCAGAACACCACCATCTTGTTTATTTGCGAACATTTCAAGACACCGCGAGTGTTCTTAGGACACATTCAACTTGACAGAGAACAATACGGACAGCATCCTCAGGACACCCCCTACGAACACTCCCCGGACACCGCGAGTGTTCTTAGAAGCGTCTTCAGAACACCCCCATTTTGTTTATTTGCGAACATTTCAGGACACCGCGAGTGTTCTTAGGACACATTCAACTTGACAGAGAACAATACGGACAGCGTCCTCAGGACACCCCCTACGAACACTCCCCGGACACCGCAAGTGTTCTTAGAAGCGTCTTCAGAACACCCCCTTTTTGTTTATTTGCGAACATTTCAGGACACTGCCGGTGTTCTTAGAACACATTCAACTTGACAGAGAACAATACAGACAGCGTCCTCAGGACACCCCCAACGAACACTCCCCGGACACCGCAAGTGTTCTTAGAAGCGTCTTCAGAACACCCCCTTTTTGTTTATTTGCGAACATTTCAGGACACTGCCGGTGTTCTTAGAACACATTCAACTTGACAGAGAACAATACAGACAGCGTCCTCGGGACACCCCCTACGAACACTCCCCGGACACTGCGAGTGTTCTTAGAACAGTTTCACTTTGCTTGCGAACAAAACGGACACATCTAACGGAACATCTAACACATAAAAAACACAACTTTCATCCCCATACACTCCCACCCTCCCCAAACACTCCTACACACCAACACACTCTACAAAATACACATTTTGAACAAAGTTTCACCGCGCTGTCCGCGGACGTCTGTGAATCCAAGATGGCGGGCGCTACTGAAAAATCTGACACGCTTCACGCTCCACGCCGTCCAATCAGCGAACATGTTGCATGTCCGCGAACATCACGCAAGACGATTGGCCAATCAGGACACTGTCCGCGGAGCGAACAGGGAAGTGTGTCCGCGAACCGAACACAGATATCACTAATTTTTTTTTACCTACTTTTTGGTCATTTTAAAAAAAAAACTACTGGATGGATTTTCACCAAATTTGCAAAAGCACGCTTTCAGGGCCAAGCCGCTGCTCCTGGTCCAAATTTGGTGGAAATCCGTCCAGCGGTTTGGGCTGTAGGCGCGAGCAAAATTGTTTTCCCATTCAGTCTATGGGGAAAAAAAAAGTTTTGGGACCCCCCCTATAACTTTGCCCCCCCTGGACGAATCCTCACCAAACTTTGCAAAAAAATTCAGAGTGACCCAAATACTTATTTTGCAAAGATTGGTGAGGATCCGTCCAGGGAGAGCGAAGTTATAAGCCACCCAAAAAGTGCTCTTCTATGGAAACAGCAACTTAACCATAACTCCATGGCCACTACCGTGGCCATGTAATATAGATATATACCTATATATATATATATATATATATATATATATATATATATATATATATATATATATATATATATATATATATATATATATATTCAGTGAAAAAAACATTGTTAAAGGGACGTTATGGTTAAGTTGCACTAGTAAAAACCTATGAAATTCAGTGTAAAAAACTTTGTTAAAGGGACATTATGGTTAAGTTGTGCTACTAAAAATCTATCAAATTCAGTGAAATAAACTTTGCTAAAGGGATGTTATGGTTCCACGTAAAACCGAAAAACCCTTCAAATTCACCAGTTATAGCAGCTGAGCTACCATAACTCGTGCCACCACCGTGCACTGCTAAGACTAACACCTAAGACATCAAAGATGACATCACAAATGTCATTGATGATATCACTTCACTCTCTGCACCATTCCATCATTGGCTACTGTTAAGCAGTTCCTCAATCATCCACCAATCACATCCAAGAACTCTACATCTAATTCTCTCATCACAGATCAGCACTTTAGATATACGATTAATCACTCTCAGTACAATTCGGCTGTGACTGCAAAGGACCTACAGCAACATCTACTATAAAACTCACCAAGACTTCTACTTGCAGATTCATGCACATCCACATGCATGAACACAGACTACAGGTATGGATATTTTCTACACAGTACATGTACAGCTCTTCTAGGAAAACAATACATCCCGGGAGCATAGCTAAGTGGCAATGTGCGTGCCTTGGAAGCAAGACGACACAAAGCAACACAGGTTAAATCCCTGGGTCCTCGCATAGAAACCTCTAGTTGTTTAAGCACATTATAAATACACAACTAAGATAAAATAATTATGCAACTAAAAAGCAGACAATTCCTGTAACAGCGCCTTGATGCCCGCGGGTTGTGTGAGCACTTTAAAAATGTAAAATAAAAATATAAACAGAGTAACTTCCACTTACCCTGTAAAAACTGTAAAATGAACTTACTGTCATTTCTCCCATCTGCTAAGATGAAGTATCAATTGCAAACCTTTCTGCTCTCCAAATTTGTGTTTACACAAACACCTATCTAAAAAAAATAGTATTTCATATTATAAGATGGGAGAAATAACAGTATAATTATGAAAACAAAAAATAACAATGTCTACATTAACAAAAGTGCTATAAACACACATATTCATTAACTTCTTTCTTTTACAATTGCAGTGAAGAACACTCTCCTGAAAAGCAGCAGTGTCTGAAGTACGAACAAGGACTTAGAAGAAACCTACTCTTTCCATACAAAAAAGTAGTACAATACTAATATAATGTTCTAACTGTTACTCAAACACACTAGCATTTTAGTATTGTAGAACAAACAAGTGTATTCACCCGTTACTATTATACGTAGTATTAGTGCTTCCCCTTAACAGTTCCATACTTTATATTGTCATCTGAACCCAGTATTGTAGCAAACAAATACAAGTATAGCCTTCCCAACTTGATGTAGCTGCCCACTGCAAAATCATACACCTCCACAATCATCCTTACCATCAACTCAGACACTCATACACAAATCACGCATACACTGCACAACAACCCAACCCACACTTTCTTTTTTTTTACAACAGACCCCCAAGAATGCCTACCAAACAGCAACTCTTTAGAAAAGAACACAGAAGTAGAGCAAATCAAAATAAGTGTCCAAAATAAGCACCCATCTCTAGCAGATTTTGTACAAAACGTTCAAACAAAACAGCTAATACAGTCATTAAGTGAAAAAAACAAGCTTCCAGTACAGAAACTTTCCCTCCTCTATCAAAATATAAAACAAAACAGAAAGTAATTAACAAGACTTCAGCTACCACTACTGCTAACGCTGCACCTATACATCTTGATGTAGTGGCAAATAAGCATACCAAAAAAAATGGTTTACAAAAAATGTTCCGCCACAGAGTCCTTCAGAACCTTCGAAAAACAGGAGGGAAACCATGCACAACCATTAAAACCGACCGTAGAAAATTAATCTGAGAAGCTCTCATAGACAGTGCAATCCTTCTCAAAAGGAAGTTATTTATTTTAGTTTTAAACAGAATGAAACCACTAACAAAACTAACTACTAAACTACAAAAAAGACTTCTCAACAAATGGAATATCAACAAAAATAGCTTCTTAAACATCTGTGGAGGTGAATGGACTCACACCACAACCACAGAACAATATTCTAATGAAGAAGCATATAAACAAAAGCTAACAAACCCAATTGCCATACACAGCAGTGGACGAGAGTATGAAAAACTTAATAACACCATTATGGAACAAGAAACTCTGCTCACAAAAATATCCCCAGAAAACTCAGTATCACCTCCTCATTCTACTGAACCAAAACATCCAGTCTAACATTGCCAAAAAGTCTTTCAAATATTTACGCCAGTTCCTCAATCAGTATGTAAAAATCAAATACACAGGACTACAAGGACATTCATTAGCCTGCATTTCAGGACCTATTTGCAAAACACCTTCCATCATATCAAAATGATATCAACACATCATTCAACTACAAGAAATCTGGCAAACAACTCTACTATACTAAAAGTCCTGCTGTAGCACTTGCCTGTTTAAATAACACTCTCCTACATGGTACAGCCAAACAACTACTTGACGAAATAGAGCATATCCAAAGAAAATATTTTGGAATTGAAAGCCACTTACAAAATGTAATAGATGTACAGCAAACTAGCAACTACTGTACAAATAGCAACCTTCTATTAAACACATGCAAAAAAGAAATACTAACGTTTAAAAGTACCTGCGCAAACCATGTGTGTGTGTTGCCGCAGGCCTTCTTATAAAAGTACCACAAAAACTGTAGACATAACGTACAAAATAAAAGAAAATGAAGATTCCAAATTGTTCCAATTAGCTCTCTACCTTATAGCAGAAAATAAATACGACATTACTGACGCCTTAATACTTTGCAATTACTGCACTGCAAAACTTGACAACAACCTAACACTTTCACATGCTATTCCAAATAACTTGTAATTATTCCTACTACCAAAACCCCTGCAAAAACTAAATTTATATGAGAGCATCATAATTCAAACAGTGCACCCATTTCGAGCAATAATATGCCTCCAAACAAAAACAGCAAAATTACCTCCCTCTGAATTAGTGAAAGGCATTTGTGGCAAAGTAGTTTACTTACCATTAGATCTCAAAGAAAATGTACACACTCTAGGAGTACAACGGCCAGTAGATCAATCTTTAATTGTCTTAGTAAATGGCGTACCTACAAAAGACAAAAAAATTTGGCAACAACTTGTGGACTTACATAAGGTTAGGCAAACCCTGCAATACCTAAAATACAACAATGAATACTACAAAGAAATTAATATTGAAGAAAACCTGAGAGAAACCATTGAAATAATTCAAGAGTCACTAGAAACTGGTCAATTTGAACTTCTAAATCCTGCTACAGAATCAATATTTTAGACCATCATACAATTCATTCTTTACATTCTAAAGACACTATAGATGATGCACTGGAAACATACCAAATGCGACAAGCCAAAGAATCTCCAATCAGCATATGGGAAAAAAGTATATAGGCACAGGCCTTTCCTCTACTTTTTCCTACTGGAAAAGGAGGAAGGTACGATGATAGACCAACACAAATAACAGCATCAGAACATCACTCATTACGAATGTATTCGGACGACCCCAGATTCAGACAAAACGTGGAATACATATTCCAACTTCTCTTTGAAAGTGAACTAGCAACTCTATTCTACGGAGTTGCACACACATTAAAATCAGGTACCCATTTTGAAAATATGTCAGCTGTGCAATTATTACAAAAAGTGCAAGAAAAAGATGATGTTTTACAGTCGAGTATTACAAATCTTTTAGCAAACATGTGTGGTACAAAAGAATACTGGTTCCTACGTCACAGAGATGTACGCTGTATGATAAGAAACCTTGGCCCACCCAATTGGTTTGTTACATTAAGTTGTGCAGAATATACATGGGGAGATTTACACGCTTTCCTACGCATAGTAAACAAAAACAAAACAAACATAGATATAAAAACACCAGAACTCTTCTCTCTAGATCCTGTAAATGTATCAAGATATTTCCATCATCGCGTCATTGCCATGCTACACTTTTTTTGTGATAAGACTGTTCCACCCCTCTGAGAAGTTCAACACTTCTTTTGGAGAAAAGAATACCAAGACAGAGGAGCATCACACATCCACATGCCATTATGGATAGAAAATGTGCCTAAATTTGGTCAGGACAGTGATGCCACTGTTTTGTAGTTCATGCAAAAATATGTCACTTGTGAAATCCCTTCACAAACAACACATAGTGATATTCATGCACACATTTTACAATTTCAAAGACACAAATGTGGGAAATATTGTTGTCACAAATATAAAAAAGGGAAATACTACACCAAATGCTGATTTGGTTTCCCTAGACCAGTTTCAGCAACAGGTCAAGTAAACAACTTCATGTCTTCAGTCAGACACAGGGCCTCATTACGAGGAAGGAGGTAACCATGGCACTTTTTGCTGCATGGCTACCTTCATTCCGGGTACCGGGTCCGGGTTCCCTGAATGGGGTATTACCGGGCCATTCCAACCATGAAGGGCCCGGTATTTCCCCATTCAGGGAACCCAGACCCAATACATCCCCATTCCCATTTTAGCCCCCATAGGGCTCAATGGGAATGGGGATGATGCTAACAACGGGACCGTTATTAGCATCCTGGGCTGCTTGCGGTAAAACCAGGCATCCTTAGCAGACCTCGTAATGGGGCAGTAAGGGGTTAATGTCTCTGGCACCTTTACCGCACCGTTAACCCCTTACCGCCCTCCTCATAATGAGGCCCATAATGTCAATGGTAAATTGCCTAAGAACACATATTACATAAAAAGAACAGAAGAACCAAAATACATCAATGATTACAATACAATTATTGCCCTCCTTTGGAATGCAAACATAGATGTGCAGTACATTGCAGACAATTCAAATGCAGTTGCACGATATGTCACAGCCTACTTAACCAATGCAGAGAAAGCAGAGCTTCAGGACCTCTGGGATGACATATCATCTGACAAAACACTATCACAGGAATTGTACAGTTTAGGCATAAACATGCTCTCTCATAGAGAATGTGGCTGCTATGAAGCTTCAGACTGTTTAACCGGTTTACCTTGTATGGAAAATCTGACAATATAGTATTGCTAAGTCTTGGTCCTGCTAAATGTAGAAAAATAGTTCTCAAATCATATGTGGACATAGAAACAATAGCCAAAAATGATCCCAACAGCCAAGGCATTTTGAAAAACAATTTACTAGACACATACTACCCAAACAGGAGTACCACTTTGGAAACCATGTGTCTCTACCACGTAGCCCAAAACTTCACATACAAAAATAATGTTAAACCAGATGAAATGAAAGGTAGATACGGAGTTGTACATTGTGAAAGCAGCTTAGTGAAACTTACCAAATTCAGCTTAATTAATCATATCAAATGGTCATTAAAAACTCCTCAACATAAAGAACTGTATTACATGTCCCTGCTACAACTTTTTAAACCATGGAGAAAAGAAGAAGAGTTACTGGATACATATAACTCCTATGAAGACGCTTTCAAAGCAAATGAAAGCACTATAACAAACGTAAACTTTACAGAGTACAAAGCAATGAAACAATGTTGCACAATGAACAGCAACACATAGAAGAACTCCAGGACCAACTACAAATGGACACTGCCAACAGTAGTCAACCTTCTGTAACAGGGAGCCAAGAACGACGTGGACAGCCACTAATAGCAAATGAGGCAGAAATAGCCATGATAGAAGTAGAAAACACCATATGTCAGTATGAACAAGCTACAGAATACTTTGCTCTACTGAAATCACAACTGAACAATGAGCAGTGTAGCATTTTCCAAGAAATAACAAAACAAATTGAACATGGTGTGGAATATGAAAATAAAAATTGTACCTGGCAAGACTACAAACCAATACTGCTATAAGTGAGTGGTGAAGCTGGTTCATGGAAAACATTCTTAATCAGAATCATCAGCATGTTCCTTCACAAACTGTCAGCTGTTGTAACTGCCCCGCAGATTTAGCTGCCTACAACATAGGCAGTGTCACTTTACACCGATTACTACTCCTTCCAGTAGAACATCAAAACAAATTAGACTATTACAAACTTTCCACAGAAGCTGCAATGGACCTACACAGTTTTCAAACAAATGAAAATACTGCTAATACATGAGGTGAGCATGGTCTCCAACCTAATGTTGGCTTTGATTCACCTCAGATCACAAGAGGTCCTCAAAACAGACTACGAAGAGCTCTTTCGAGGAAAACACATTATTGTTTTCGGAGATCTTCTTCAATTGACACCAGTGAAAGCTGAACCTATTTTTAAAACCTTAGAATACAAACTGTGCCATAAATCTCTTGGCAGCATAGGAAATGTCAACCTTTGGCAACATTTCCAATACAGAGAATTAACAGAAAACATGTGCTAGTCTGCATACCTCACATACGGCAACATTTTAAAAAGTATTAGAGTTGGTGTACTATCTCAAGAAGCACAATCAATATTAAAAAACAGGCACATCCATGCACTCTATGGCCATAACTCATGTGCTACTGGAACAATTAGCACACAAAATGTCAATTGTATGTCATTTTGCCAACTCTTGCAAGCTGTTCAAAATTCAATGAAACAATGTTGAAAAAATAAATGCAACCAATAATTGAAATTTGCTCCATAGAAAAACTGGACGTACATGGTATGACACTACCCATGTGTCAACAAGCCACAACAAGACTAAATACCTTAGTAAATTATATCTCCAACACAGCTGGTTTGGAGAAAATATTAAAATTATCTTTAAACTGTAGATTAATGCTTAAACGTAACTTTGACGTGGAGCAAGGACTAGTTAATGGAACACATGGTACAGTTGTTGGCTTTCAAACATACCCACGTGACAACAACATTCAATTCGTCAATATTCTCTTTGACAAACTATCAGAAGTTAAAAGGATAGGACGCTAGACAGCCTGCTTCCTTCTTTTCAAAGACATGTATGTACGCAGAGAACAATTTTCACTAACTCTAGCATACACAGTTACCATTCACAAATCACAAGGTCTTACCCTAGATAAATCATTGATAGATAATGGTAGCACAGTCTTTAAATAAGGCATGAGCTATGTAGCACTATCACGCTTACATACACTTGACAGGTTATTTCTAATCAACTTTTATGCAAGTAAAGTAAATGCAGATATTCCTTGTATTTCTAGAATACAATAGGCTGGGTTCACTCCACACCCCCATCTAAAAACCTATCCTGTTCCACAAAAAGCAAAACCTTGTAAAAGAAAACTACTTCAAACTGAAATGATACAGGATATCACTGCAATTCCTCAAACAAAAACAAAAAAGAAACTAATACTTCATCAAGTACCACAACCAAAGAAAAATCTGCTGGTCAAAGTAACTCAACTACTTCTTCTAAGAAGCAACACAAACTCTGAACAAATGACTTTGACACAGAACTGTCAGTGTCCATTCAAATTTTCAAATATAACTGCTGTAAATTGCTATGCAAATGTAGCAATACATATTCTATTCCAATTGCCACCAATTATTGAGAACATTTACTTACACAGTACAGACAAATTGTGTTTGCAAATGTTAGTCCTTCATAAAAATGCAACCAACAATCCTGACAAAACTTACAGTGTTCATGGAATAAGACAAGAATTGGACTACTGTGCTGGAATTGTCAAATTTACTTTAAAATCACAAGAAGATCCACAAGAATTTCTAATGTACTTACTAAAAGTAGTAGAACACAAAAACAAACCTATAAATGAAATCTTCCAGATTTCATACATGTGTATTTGTATTTGTATTTATTTATTTGTATTTAGCGCAAACCAGGCCCAAAGGCTACCGGGCGCATATCTTCAAGCAGTGGTTACATAACTGTAGGTACATAACAGTGGGGCATTACAAGTAGCATTTAAATTAAGCAGTGGTTACATATCAGTATGACATTGCACAGAACATTAAATAAAGCAGTGGAATACACTCGCAGAAACAGGTTAGGTGAGCAATACCACGTAGTCAGGTTTTCAGAGTGTCGATTAGCCGGCTAAGGTGACTAGCCACAGTTTGGCTTTGTGTTTGAATAGATTCAGGGATGGCAGGTTTCTGATGGTGAGAGGCACAGAGTTCCACAGTTTGGCTGCCAGAACTGGGAAGCTAGCTCCTCCGGCTGTTTGGAGCTTGTATCTAGGGATGAGTAGGCTCTGGCATATGGCAGACCTAAGTGACCGAGGTGGACTGTATTGGGTAACCCGTAAAGAGAGGTAGGTAGGTGCCTGGTTATTCATACATTTATAGGTTAGGGCGAGCGATTTTAATGAAATTCTTTGGGGGACTGACAGTCAGTGCAGATTCTTTCTAGTTTCAGAGATGTGAGCTGATCTGGGGATGTTGAGGGCTGCTCTGATGGTGTTATTTTGTATGATCTGGAGTTTGTCGAGATTACATTGGTTAGTGCCTTGGTACAGTGCGTTGCAGTAGTCCAGTTTGGACATAACCAGGGTCCTAGCAAGGGTTATGCAATTTTGAGTAGAAAGGAACGGGTGACATGCTGTAATCAGCTTGCATGTGTAGGCAGATGCAGCTGCAACTGCATTTGTTTGCCTGTGTAGGGAGAGAGTAGAGTCAAGGTAGATTCCGAGGGTTTTAGTATCTTTGGAGACTTTTATGGAGTTTCCGTCGATATTGAAGGAGCTGAACAAAGGGTTCAGCTTGTTAAGTCGTTGCTGTGTGCCTAGGATGAGGAGCTCTGTCTTGTCATCATTAAGACAGAGCTCATGTTGTGCCATCCAGGCTTGAATGACATAGTAAATGTCATTTAGGGATTTGGAGTCTACAGTGTAATCACCCGTAATGGGGATGAGTATCTGGGTGTCATCGGCATAATTAGTGTAGGTGACACCCAGATAGTCAAGCACATCGAACAAAGGTTTAGTGAAAACATTATAGAGGATAGGGGATACACACGAACCTTGGGGGACCCCACAAGGGACTGGCGCAGGGTCGGCTGAGGAGGTTAGGGAGAATACTCTCATATTTCTGTTGTCCAGGAAGGATTTAATCCAATTGGTAGCATTGTCAGAGTAGTGGGCTGCTGATTTCAGATGCTGACAGAGGATTTGGTGGTTGACCAGGTCGAAGGCAGCGGATAAGTCTAGTAGTAGTAGCAAGGCTAGTTTACCTTTGTATTTAAGATCCTCAATTTGTGTTTTGAGGTCTAAAAGAGCTGTCTCTGTGCCATGCTTGGGTCTGAAGCCAGATTGTCTAGTGCCTAAAAGATTTTTTGTTTCCAAATAGTTCTGTATTTGTAAGTACGCTGCTCTGTCTACGATTTTTAGGAGAAACGGGACAGTGGTGATGGGCCTATAGTTGGTTGGGACCTCGGGATCTAGGGTAGGTTTTTTTAGAAGAGGGATGACCCAAGCATCCTTCAGATTATTGGGGACCACTCCCAATTGGAATGAGGAATTGATAAAGGTTGTTATGAAAGGGGCAAGGTCGTGGGCTGATTCCTTAATGATCGGAGCTGGGCAAGAGTCCCCTTGGCAGTTGGAGAGTTTTAAATTACAGATGAATTTTTCAACCTCAAGGATGGTGAGCAGCGTGAAGCTGAAAGGCGATGGAGGGTCTGAGTTGGTTGTTTTTGGTGGCAAGGTTTTGCTTAAGAGGGAGGTGTAGAGAGAGTTTTGTTTAGTGTTAATTTTAGATTGCAAAGTGGTTATTTTGTTGAGGAGAGCATTTTGTATGTTGTTACACCAGGTGCTGTCTTTAATGCATGTGTCAGGGGCAGGTGAAAAAAATTCTAATTCTTTGAGAATTTTGAATAATTCTTTAGTGTTAGATTCTGCTTGCGTAATGCAGCAGTTATACGCTTCCTTTTTGGCTTCAAGGATGGTTTCCTTATAGTTGAGTGAGGTAATCAGGAGGGAAGCTTTGTTAGTCGTACTAGGATGACTTTTCAAGAGAGTTTCGGCCTTACGCAGAGCATTGAGCTGAGGGGTGAAACAAGAGTTCAAGTGGGAATGTTGTTTGGCTTTGCAAATTTTTAGCGGGGCTAAGATCTTGATGGCTTTAAGCAAGGTGCTGTTGTAGATGTCTACTAGGACAGTAGGGTCCTTGTGCTGCCCGACACAAGTATTTAACATAGGAAGGATGAGAGGAAGCAATTTCTCTCTGGTAATATCCTTTTTATTTCTGGTAGGAATAGCAGGTGCTAAAGTAGGTATAGTCTGAAGGTTGGTGGCTGGCAGGAGGAAGGTAATAATGTGGTGGTCGGACCAGGCACAGCTAGTGTTAGAGCAGACAGTGGTGTTGCAATTGAGGTCTGCTACCCAGTCGAGCGTTCTGCCCTTTTTGTGGGTAGGATCGCGAATGCGTTGCTGGAAGCCTAGGTTGGCGAGGGTGGAGGCAACTTCAGTTGCCATGTGATCCTTCTGATCGGGGAGGCCAAGGTTGAAGTCACCTAATAGCAATACCTGGGAGTTAGGCTTAGTATTGGTGGACAAAGTAGCTGTAACCTCATCAGTGAATGAACCCAGTGGTCCTTGGGGTCTATATATAAGGTGGATGTTTGCTGTGTTAGTCAGTGAGAGGGATAGTTTGACTGATAGGGATTCTGCAGAGCTAAATTGGGCATTAGCAATAGTTCTCATGGTGATCTTGTCACTGTGTATGAAAGCGACTCCTCCACCTTTAGACAAGTTGGATTGACGATCATTTCTAATGATGGCGTATCCCTTAGGTAGGGATAGGGCGAGAAGTGGGCCGGAGGCATCATGTAAACAAGTTTCCGTAATGGCTAGGAAGTCTAAGTTTTGGTCAGTGATTAGGTCTGAGGTGTCAAGGGCGTGAGCCGTGAGTGATCTGGCATTAATGAGGGAGCCCTTGAGGGAAGAGATGGGTGTGATGGATGGAGGAGGGGTAGGTAGCGATGGTGGGATGGGTTGTGGATGGGCGGTGTGGCTGCGTTGAATGCAGGGGGGTCGGGGCAGTCTAGATCTAAGTCTGGATTTCCTAGATTGTAATGAGCATGGAAGGTTTGGTGTAGGTTTCGTGACAAAGTTCTTGAGCCACAGAGCTGGGCCGTTAAGGTATGGATTGGTAGGGGGGATAATGCAGTGGAGCATGGTGGAGGGATGGATGGAATGTAGATCGTGAATGTAAGTGTGGTGTGTCTTGTAAATGCTGGAGGGGGGGAGTGCCTACAGTTAAGGGTAGGAATCCTAAAATGGCTATGTGGTAGAGGCTGGTACAGGGCAGTGACCACATGACGTGGCCTGGTATTTCACGAAATAAGTGTGGTGCCAGGGTGCGGGATTATGAATAGGGCGAGCAGTGGCAAGTTAAATAAGTCCCACAGAGTGGATCTGTAGGAGCAGGATAGCAGAAGCGTTGGTATCAAGATTAAGCAGGAGTCTGAGTGCAACTAGTACGGCAGGCTAATTGCAGCTTGCAATGGCAGGCTGGGTCCAGCTAAGCGACAAGCTAAATGTAGCTTTCAAAGGCAGGCTGAGTATAGCTGAACGACAGACTAGATGCAGTTTTCAAAGGTAGGCTGAATACAGCTAACGCTAGCAGACTAAATTCAGCTTTCAAAGGAGGGCTAAGTATAGCTAAACGACAGACTAGATGCAGTTTTCACAGGCAGGCTGAATACAGCTAACACTAGCAGGATATATGCAGCATACAATGGCAGGCTAGATGCAGCTAGGCAACAAGCTAAATGTAGCTTTCAAAGGCAGGCTGAGTGTAACTGAACGACAGACTGGATGCAGTTTTCAAAGGCAGGCTAAATACCACTAGCACTAGCAAGCTAGATGCAGCTTTCGGAGATGCAATGTACATTTAAATAGATAAATGCAGTTGTTAAGGCAGCCTAAATGCAGCTTGAAAGTACTGTGTAGTTGCAGGCTAAAGCGGCTAACAAAGGCAGAGTGATAAATGCAGATTCAGAGATGCACAATACATTTAAATAGATGAATGCAGCTATCATGGCTATAGGATACCCCTGTTTCATTATACATTCAAGTAAAGGTTGCTGTAGGTTGGGATTCCTAGTGAGGAGATGCACACAGAGTCATGTATGTGGCTTGCGTGCTGCTTGGCAATGAGGAGAGTCCGCTGTCCTTGGGCACATCAGGCTGTGCTATGGCTGGGATTGGTACAAACTGTATTCCACATGCACAATGGGGCTCCAGGGTCAGTGTATCATAGGAAGAAGGCACGGTGCCCGGCGCGTATTATGATAGTAACCGGAGTGCCCTCAACAAGAGTTACTGTTGTATGATTAGGGTTACGTGCGGATGGCTTACCCCAGAAAGTTCGGGTTGAAAGGGCCTATACGCCGGCACAGTCTGGCAAACAGGTGACAACAGGGCCTTTTCCTCGGCCTTCTCCGCAAAGGCCGGCTTCCGCCTTCCGGACAACGTGATTGGCTAATAATGTAGCTAATAGCTTAGCAACAAAGGCATACAGCCTCGTTTGCATGCAGCGCTGCGCCAGCCATTTTTAAATCAGGCAGCAATGGCACAGACACCGCGTGGCGTTGATTCGGGGTAATATACCTAAATAAGCATCAGAGATTGTTCGTGGCTGCTCAGATGCCACGATTTGGCTCACCTAGTGAAGGGGTAGAGGATAATGGCATCCGTTGTCGTGGCTGATGCGGGAATCCTTCTCATGGATTCCAAACCTGAGACATGTAGGTCAATCTGGAGGGAGATGGGCTCCTGCCCTCTCTGCTGCCGGGATCGCTCTGAACGGGGCCAGGCGACAAACAGGGCCAGTGGAAACATACATGCACTCTCTGCAACCATGTGGCACAGGAACAAGTCCCTAATGAACACTTTGTGTATGTATCCATACCTAACTGTGAATCCATTCCATTTCAGTAACTCGATTATGTACGACCTGCAATTCAGGTAATTGCTCTACCTTACAAATACAGACACAAAGTAAATACGTAATAGTAATGTTTTTACCTTACAATGCAGATGGTACCAAAAACAACTGTATGCTTACTAGATTCACACATGGTCAAGAATCACTTGGTAAGAAAACCTTCACAATAAAAGATGAACAGGGTAATTCATAGAATTTCACACAAAACTGGCGCACAGTGTGCGCGTGCGAATGTCTGCGCCAGCTGCGTGCGCTAAAATCGATTTCTGCGCACAGCGTATTCATGGATTTTAGCCTCCAAAACCAGCCGTGGCGCAGAGTGGCGCAGCGACCCTGCAGCAGCGCCAGTTACGCCCCCAAGAACGCCCTCGCGCAAGGAAAAGCCATCAAAATCCACAATTCAGCGCAAAGGGCCACGCAAACCCTGGACCAGTTTACAGGTCTGCCAAACAGCAAGGCCAAGGAGGGAACGTGTATTACTGGGGTGCGCGTGAAGTTTCACACACGAAAGGGCCTGTGCGAGTGGGGTACGTGTATTCCTGGGGTTCATGTGAAGTTTGACACGCGAAAGGGCCCTGTGCGTGTGGGGTACGTGTATTATGGGGTTCGCGGGAAGTCTCACACGCGAAAGGGCCCTGTGCGAGTGGGGTACGTGTATTACGGGGTTCTCGGGAAGTCTCACTCACGATTTCAGCAGGGTACGTGTATTTCAGGGGTGCGCAGGAAGTTTCACACACGAAAGGGCCCTGAGCGGGCAGGGTATGTGTATTACAGGGTTCGCGGGAAGTCTCACACGCGATTTCATCAGGGTACGTGTATTTCAGGTGTGCGCGGAAAGTTTTACACTCGATTGGCCTGGGTACGTGTATTTCAGGGGTGCGCGGGAATTCTCACATGCGATTTCAGCAGGGTACGTGTATTTCAGGGGTGCACGGGAAGTTTTAACCGTGATTGGCATGGGTACATGTATTTCAGGGGTGCGCGGGAAGTTTTACACGCGATTGGCCTGGGTACGTGTATTTCAGGGGTGCGCAGGAAGTCTCACACGCGATTTCAGCAGGTTACGTGTATTTCAGGGGTGCACAGGAAGTTTTATACACGATTGGAGCAGGGTACGTGTATTACTGGGCTGCGCATGAAGTTTCACACGCGATTTTGCTGTCAGAGCGGGGAACGCATATTTCGGGGGGCGCGGGGAGTCCTACACGTGAATTGGCAGTTTGGGTCCTCCCAGGTGTCCCCTCTACCCCCTCCATGGCCCATGCAGGCAGCCCACACCACAGGGGACTACCCTGCACCCCTGGTCATGTCCCGCAGGCATCCCATCCACCATGGGCATGCCCCCCAGCCAAGCCACATGTCACCTTGCAATATGATCACCAACTCATGTCTCCCAGCACCCCCACCCCCCAGCAATGAGCGGCACCTGCCAGCAGGCCCCCACTCATGGCCCCAAGCACCCCCACCCCCCAGCAGTCAGGGGCATCTACCAGCAGGCCCCCACTCATGTCCCCCAGCACCCCTACCCCCAGCAGTAGGGGCACCTGCCAGCATGCCCCGACACATGTCCCCCAGCACCCCCACCCCCCAGCAGTCAGGGGCACCTGCCAGCAGGCCCCCACTCATGTCCCCCAGCCCCCCCACCCCCCCATCATTGACAGGGGCACCTGCCAGCAGGCCCCGACACATGTCCCCAAGCACCCCAATCCCCCCATCATTGACAGGCACCTGCCAGCAGGCCCCGACGCATGTCCCCCAGCACCCCCACCCCCCCAGCATTGACAGGCACCTGCCAGCAGGCCCTGACACATGTCCCCCAGACAACACGTCATCACAATCCAGATCCCTGGCTCTTATGGCCACTCAAATCCCACCCCACGCCACCCCAGTCCAAACACCCAACCAAGCTTTACATCCACTCCAAATTGAAATCCCCATTACATGATAGATCACAAATAAGCAGTATGTGCATGAGTACAAGTCTGTCAGACCCACACAATGGCAACACATGACTGAGAAAACCCACATTGTGACATGCATGAAACCAATGAGAGAAGACCACACCACAGGGGACTACCCTGCACCCCTGGTCATGTCCCGCAGGCAGCCCATCCACCATGGGCATGCCCCCCAGCCAAGCCACATGTCACCTTGCAATATGATCACCAACTCATGTCTCCCAGCACCCCCACCCCCCAGCAGTGAGCGGCACCTGCCAGCAGGCCCCCACTCATGGCCCCAAGCACCCCCACCCCCCAGCAGTCAGGGGCATCTGCCAGCAGGCCCCCACTCATGTCCCCCAGCACCCCTACCCCCAGCAGTGAGGGGCACCTGCCAGCATGCCCCGACACATGTCCCCCAGCACCCCCACCCCCCAGCAGTCAGGGGCACCTGCCAGCAGGCCCCCACTCATGTCCCCCAGCCCCCCCACCCCCCCATCATTGACAGGGGCACCTGCCAGCAGGCCCCGACACATGTCCCCAAGCACCCCAATCCCCCCATCATTGACAGGCACCTGCCAGCAGGCCCCGACGCATGTCCCCCAGCACCCCCACCCCCCCAGCATTGACAGGCACCTGCCAGCAGGCCCCGACACATGTCCCCCAGACAACACGTCATCACAATCCAGATCCCTGGCTCTTATGGCCACTCAAATCCCACCCCAGGCCACCCCAGTCCAAACACCCAACCAAGCTTTACATCCACTCCAAATTGAAATCCCCATTACATGATAGATCACAAATAAGCAGTATGTGCATGAGTACAAGTCTGTCAGACCCACACAATGGCAACACATGACTGAGAAAACCCACATTGTGACATGCATGAAACCAATGAGAGAAGACCACACATTGAAGTAAGAAACAAAAATGTATTCAAGTCAAAATGAAGAGAATGAAATCAAAACACACAATAATGCCAATAATAATCAAAATGCAGCATGTCCCAAAAAATTATGAATAAATAAAATGAGAATCCAAATTAATCCAAATGAAAATGTGTCCAAAGTCACCGTCCAACAAAGCAAATCCAAAGGGAAAGAAAAGCGTAATATCCATTGCTCCATGGTGAAAAAAAAAAGATGAAGGAGAAAAATCCACTGTAAAACTATGTCCAAATAGCAAATCCAGGATCCATGAGCCCAACGACATAAATGAAACCTACAATGAAACCTACCTAATTACTAACTATATAAAAAAATGTGGAGCATAGTCCATGCGCCCCAAATGAAACAAAAAAGAACTGAAACTTAACACTAATGAACTATATACAATGGCGGCGGGCAAGTCCAACGGCTCACTTGTTGATGTCATGGGCCAGGGCATCATCGAACTCCTGTTCAATGTCTTGGAGGCAGGACTGTTCTCTGGCCCCGAGGTCTCACAGGGATAACGCCATGTCCACCTCCAACTCCCTGCGAATTCCCTTGAGGCACTCAGCCTGCCTCAGCGCCCTGCGCATGGAGTTCTCCACCCTGACCATTGTGAGCCGTGCCTCCTCCGCCCGCCGCCGCTCCGCACCTATCTGCTGGCCCAACCGCTGCCACACGGAAGGCACTCCCATTCCAGGGTCCTCCTGCCCTCCGGCCGATGCATGCCCCTCTGATGTAGATGGCTCCGAGCCATGATGCCTCCCACATTCAGCCTGCCGCTGCCTCCGACGCAACTGCCTCTGCCAGCACGACGGCATCCAGGCTGATGGAATCCACCGATGCCGTCGTGCACGTGCCCTGCCCGATGATGCCAGCACATCCTCCATCTGCTGGGGTCCAGTTGCTGGGTTGTCCACCCCTGCTGGACCTCCGACTCCCGACTGTGGCAGGGATGGGATCCCCACCGAGCTGGCTGCGTTGGTCAGGGCAGGTCCGCAGGGGGCCCTGGTGGCATCTGGGCCAGAAGACGGCATGGAGAACGACTGGCGCATAGTCTCCATAGAGGAGGAGAGGGCCGCCAGAGTGGCCGATACATGTACAAAACCCCCGACCATGGACACTCCCAACTGGGCCACGTTGGCATGCTGCTCTTCGTGATGACGTGCGTGCTCCCCCCGTGAAGCATGCATGTCATCACAAATGTCACGCGTGCGCAACGCGACACCAATCAGGACCTTCTCCATATGGCCAGGGGTCCCCTCGTCCGCAGGTAGAGGAGTGTCAGATGACATGGACATCCCCCCTACCTGCAGACGGGCCTGGGATGGGGCATCCCTGCTGGTGCATGGTGGTGCAGTCAAAGTTTCAGGTACAGTGACATGCACAGGCCCCTCCACGGCGACCTGTGCTGCCTCCTGCCCCCGCCCCTGGTCTGCACCACTTGCACCAGTGGTACCACCCCCACCAGGCCCCATGTGCGGCTCAGTAGCGGCCTCCTCCTCCTCTGTGGAGACCACCAACCTGGATGGCTCCACACTGTCTTCCGCCGTTGCAAGCCCCTGTGGGGGCTCACCCACCCCTTCCACTGCAGCCATAGTGGAAGACGCAGCACCAGCCCCTCACTCCCAGACAATGGTAATTTCTGGGAGGGTGACTGGGCCTTGCGTCGCCGCCGGTGGGGGCATCCCCGCCGCTTTGCTCCACAGCGCTGTCTCCGCCCTCTTCATCACTTGCCGCTGTGTAGAGGGAGACGTAGAACACAAGCATCAGGGTACTGTACAATGGTCCCCTAGAAAGGAAGCAATAGCAGATGAGTGGCAATGTCAAACATCACTTCCATCATGTCCCTCCACAACACATGGGTCAGTGCAGGGAAAATACATTCAGTAACAGGCATGGCACATGCTATGAACATTAGCATACATGTCCAAGGGACTCTTGAAACATACAATGCTGGTTTGAAACTCACATGCATCATGGGTCATGCCTATCACATGCACACACTTCACCGTAGTTTCATCCATCTGGCCTCTTACACCCAAGACACAGTGAATACAAGGATGAGTAGGCTGCATCAGTGAATCTGAACATTGTCACAGACACGTGTCATGCATCCATGGCATTTACAAGTCACAGACACGCAAGTCAGACACACAGACATGGACACCATACAAGTCCATGACAGCAGCACCCATCTCTCACACCCCATCCATGTCCAATAATAGAGGCAGGCATGCATTAATTTGTGCATTCCGCATGCTGCTCCGTATGTTGCATTGTAACACATGCACCAACCATGTGGTTCACACATTACTGGTCTCACATGCATGACCATGATGTCCCTGCCCACACACATACGTACATGGCCTATGTCACACATACAGGCAAGTATCAGACAACCGGCACCCTGCAACATGCCCTGTCTCACACAGCAATGGTTGGCCACTTACCGCTCAACTCCAGACGGGTCTGCCTCCAAAGGATCTGGGCATGGAGCGCTGGGCCTACGTGTTCCAGGACCCTCATCTGGATGGTACTCATGCTGCCCCGGCCCCACTCCAGGAGGCGCAGGGCCTTTATGAGGGTCCTGGACCTCAAGTCCTCCCAGCGCTTCTTGACTTGCTTGATGTTGCGGGTTGCCACCCCCTCCGCGTTGATGGCAACCACAAAGTCATCCCAGATCCTATCCCGTCCTTCCTTTTTGGCGCATGATGTTCCGAAGAGGGCATCATAATGCCCCAGGACATGCTCCACCAGGACACCAACTTCCTTCTGACTGAAGCTGGTGGCCCTCTGCCCCTCTGGCTGGGGGTCGCCAGTGGTCTCAGATGGTGTTTACCCCGACATGGCGACCCCCGAGGCAGGCGTGGGTGGGCAACTGTGTCCTGGGGCTGGGCTGTGGAGAGATGGTATCCCAGTCAGGAGTCTTCTGTTCCAGCAGGGGTGGACACAGCAACTGGACCCCTGCAGATGGCTGATGTGCAGGCACCAAATAGCAGGGCATGTGGGCAGTAGGCAGTCAGGCAGCAGCAGATGGCAGGTGGGAGCGTGCTTCGGGCTCTGGGGGGCAGGAAAATGGCCTTCAGGGCAGGTGTGTGGTCTTCCGTGTGTTTTTGCGTGGCCAGCTTGATACGGAGTGATTTGGCACGTGAAAATCTTGCACGTCAGCGTGTAGTTCGAGGAAAGGCCCTTAGCGCGTAAGCGCATCAGCACACGCACGCAATTCCATTGGACCAAAGGCCCTTAGCGCGTAAGCTACATTACGCGCGCCAGCGTTTCCCTCATAGCACGTGATGACAGAGCACACGTGGAAAAACTGCACGTCCGAGTGTCATCACGTGTAATTGGATGAAAGCGCCCACGTGCACGCGTTTCTGACATGTACGTGTTGGCAAGTTTAAAAGCTGCGTGTCGGACGCCATTTCCTTGTACATGCTTTTCGTGGAGAGCGAGTGGGTGAAATCTGTACTTCTTGTCGGTTCACACGCGATTACTTCACAGTGTTTCTAGTTCGTACTCCCTGTTACCTCTGACAGATCTTTTCTGATTTTTTTGTTTGGCCTGTTTCCTCAAACAGAGTTCACTTCTCCTTTTGTCTTGTCTCCTCAGACAGCGTACAATTCTTCTTTTGGCGGGGGTGTTGCCAACACGCACACGTGCATATTTTTCACGTTCTTTTTCCAGGCAGACGGTGAGTTCTGCACGTACTTAGCAACTGTGCTTGCCCCGTGTGTTGCGTTCCCCTTCAGAGGTAATTGTAGGCTGCGTGTATTACACGTACGCTTTTTTTGTGTTTCTGGGTGCCACAGCATAGTGTGGGTTAATTTTTTCATGCACGTGGTCTACGAGGGGTTGCGTGCACGTTTATTTTTGATTTTGGGCTGCCTGTGCATTGCGTGACCCGTCGTCTTCCCCCAGGGGTCACAGACAGCCTTGTTAGAGCACTAGGGTACGAATCCCATCTGGTATCCGACCCCTTTGACCCCCAATTGCCCAGGACAATAGTTTACTGCAACTCCCATACGCACAACAACATCAGTGCCATGGTTGGGAGGCGACCAAGCGTAAGGGAGGCAATGGTGGCCGACCCTCAAGAGGTGGCCGTGGTGAGCGCGGTAGGGTACGTGGCCGGGATTTGCAGGGTGCCCCTATGCCCCCATGTGTGGAGGAACAATCAGGGACACCCATGCCCCCCCCATGGTTGAGGGAAACGTGGCTGACACCATCCATGCTCAGCCCCTGTTGGACCAGACCATTGTGGCACCTGACCTGGCACAGGATGACTCCCTGACTGACTTCCAGGTCAGCAAGTATAGGCCACGTGTGGCGGTGCAAGTTGTTGTCACCAATCCACGTGGATCTGGGGCAGCTATGTCATCTGCTGCCCAAAGTATGCAGGATGGGGAGGCTGCTGGGGCAGCTGCAGCTCCATCCATCCCAGCTCTGACTCTCCCAGCCAGGACAGTGTCAGTCCCAGTTCATCAAACTGACATTCCCACTGCCAACATTGCCCTGCAACCAATGCCTGCATCAAGACCTATGGTCATTGTGCATTCCCACACTCCTACTACCCAGTCCAACGGTGATTCTGCCCCTACTGACCAGAGTGGCGTAAGCCACTCTGGCTCTGCTCCACCTTTAAAGAAGAGAAAGAAGGGTGCTCTGGCACGACAGGCTGAGACCCCAGACATGGCTACACACTCCGGTACCTCAATGAAGCCTTGCTTCAATGATCCGGAACTTGATGCACTTGTGGGCTATGTGTCGGCACATAGCCACGAAATGCTGGTGACTGCAGGGTGCAAGACCACACCTGGTCAACGTAAGGCACACTGGCAGACCATCGCCGACCGCATAAGTGCCCTTGGATTTGTGAGGCGCTCAGCTGATGATTGCTACAAGCGGTGGAATGACCTGAAACGCAGAGCAAAGAATAAGCTGGCCTCAAATCATGCCGCTACTCTGGTGACTAGCGGTGGGTCTCCACAAGAGGACAACAAACTCACTGAACATGAGTCTGTTGCTGGGGCCTTCGTCACAGAGGAACAGATCCAAGGTGTGGGAGGACTACCTGATTATGATGCATTGTCCGGTGAGTGCCCATGCATGTGTGTGTTAAGCATGTGTATGTTGTTTGGGTGACGGGTTCTGATTGAGAGCCAGGTGAGGGTGTGTGTGCCTGAGTGGTATGGGTCACCCATGTGCTTCATCCAAAACATTCAGTGGCCTTGGATTTGGGTGTGACAGTATCCCTTCTGCCGACATTAGTAATTTGGCTCAACATTACGGCAGTTGCCCTTGAAGTGGCATTTTGCAACAACATTGTTTGTATTTTTCAGTGTTCGTTCAGGCTGATTGTTTCATTTCTCCCACTTTTGCTACGCATTCCTCAGCCCTATTGCCACATTTGTGACATGCTTCTGTCATTGATGAACCCCACATTGGACCACATGTGTTACCTTGTTAGATGAATGATTTGACCATTCAGGCTAATAGAGTATTGGCCTGATCACAGGAATTTTTGGGGCCTGTTTGAATGTGGAACATGATAGTTGTTTCCTGTCATGTTGAAGTGACAAACCATTGATGTGTTGATCAGCCTGTAATCACTGTATTTTTGTACACTGGATGTGTTGCAGTGTGTGGCACATGCCTATTTTGTCACACTATGTAGCATTTTTCATCTCATCATGTCCATCTCACATGGATGGCTGACAGTATTCATTCACTGACATATGTATGTACTTGTGGAATGTACCATGGCTATGGTATATGCCATCTGTGTGATGGCATGTGCCATGTATGTGTATTGGACATGCCACTCACAGGCCAATGTGTGATGGCAGTGCTACCCAGCATGCTGCAAATGTGTTGCTCTTCCATGTTGGTGTCATTAGTGCCTGCCTTTTGCCTCCCCTTCAAACTCAGTGATAGTGCATGCATGGGAGGGTTATAGTCATGTGGGACATGTGTAAATCATGTACTGGTTCTGTAGCTTGTCAGGCCTATTTGTATGCTATGGTGCTAATGCCTGTTTCCATTTTTTGTTTTTCATGTTTTTGCAGGGGAAGACGCACTTGATGCTGTTGAGGTTGAGGAGATGGTGCAGACCCAGGAGGAATCTCAGGCACGACCGGGCACCAGTGGGGGACGTGGTGTGGTGGTGGGTGAGAACCCAATCTTGCTGCAGAGCATTCTGTCGAGGGGTGCCTCTGGGTGCACCTCCCCAGACCTCTATTCAGGTGCTGATTCGGATGATGAGACCTATGTGGTGTCACAGGTAAGTGTTCTTGGCAGGGATTCTGTTCTGTCCAACCCACCTGTACCAGGGCTAGAACCCTCTATGGGGATGTCAGTGTTGGTAAGTCCGCCTTTGGTGGTTACAGATGGAGGGTCACACTCCACAACATCTGATCCTGTTCCTGGGCCAGCATATCAGAGGGGGAATGCAGTCCTGCAGCCTCAGGCAGTGCCAGCACAGCAAGGCGCAGATCGCCTTGCCAGAAACAGGTGTGGTGCCCGCCGATGCTTTGGCTGTACGCCACCAGGCAATACTGCATGGGAACAATCCATTTACGGTATGTCAACCCAACAGGCAGCATCAGTTGAGATGATGGTTCAAGCAATGGAGAGGGTGGCCACTTCCATTGTCCCCCCTGAAAGGCAGATGGAGCTACTGCAGCAGGCAACAGACTCCATTTGCCAATCACACAGGGAGGACATGTTGGCATCCAACAGGGACAGATGGGCGGCACTGGAGACTCTACGTCAATCGATATCAATAGAGTCCCAGGGCCAAAGGGAAGCCCTGAGGGTAGAACTCCATCACCTCAGGGAGACTCTTGTTGACCTTGAGGCTTCCACTAACTTGAGGACAGAACAGCAGCTGGAGCGGCTCACACGTTCGCTCTCAGCTGAGATGCAGGCAACTCGGGAGGAGATCCGGGCATCACGTCAGGTGCTGCATGGGGATCTCTGCACTATAATCCTCCAGAACGAGACCTTCCACACCCGCATGCTTGCTGCCATGGAGGACCATACCAGGGCTTTGCGTGGGCTGCCTCCCATAGCACCACCACCTCCTGTGGCAGCACCACCTCCTGTGGCAGCAGCAGAGGGTGATGAGAGCGGCAGCAGCAGTTCTCCCACATTGGCATAGCCGTGCAGGCCATGAGCCCATGGAGGTGTTTTTTTTCCCAACATCCACACAGGTGGGTGTTGGTGCGCACCCTGTCCTCGGACCTCCTGGGTGCCCCCCCCGTCCCCACATGGCCATTTTTGATTTTTGATTTTTTTTCTTTTTTTTTTTTTTGCAGTGTGTTGCCTTGTGTTGCTCCCCTGGGCATCCACTGTATTCTGACTGGGCACATGCAGGCTTGTCCTGAGTTTGGGTTAGATGCTTGGGTTCGTGAGACACACACCCCTCCTGCTTCCCGTTTCCATGGGCTTGCAAAGGGTGTGCTCAAGTGACATTGACTTACACGGTGGCGTAGGACTCCCACGAGCTGTGTGGGCAGTCTGTAGTCAATACTGTGTATACATTCCTACTGGATATTGTTGTTGAATTGTACACTGCATGTTGTATTGCTATGTGCTTGTGCATCCATGTCTTTCGCCTAATTTGCAGGTTAATTCCTCATGTCTTCACAAGGCCGTCTACTTTGGAGATGGAGTTCATGTTGTAAGCAGTGCACTTGGAAATTTGCATGGCAGCAGCACTGTACAGTTGGAAGTGGCCGATGTGCTGGCATGATCAGGTTGTAAGACTACCACTACTTTAACTTAGTACTGTCATGTTAATGCTATGTTTGAGGTTGTGTAGCTGCATTGTATTGTTGGTAAGTATTTGGTCATGTGTGTTGTTAGTTCTACATTACTGGGAGCATATTGTGTGTGGGCAGTTTCCATTAAGGACACTGTACTTTGACACTTGTGTCATGTTTTGGGGATTGCTTTGTTTGCTCTCACGTAGCATGACATGCCATGGTGTGTTGGGTGGCGGTGCTGGGGAGGGGTTGGCTGGCATGGCACTGTTGTCATGTTGTATTTTGCAAGGGGATAATGATTTTTGCAGCAAAGAAGTGTGTCTTTTGATGACACAGCATTGGTGGTGTTTGTGTAGGTAGGGATGCACACAATGTAACACTTCCAAGTGACTAATCTCAGGCTGGTATGGTTGTGACAGTTGAGTGTCCCTTATGTCATCATCATTGATTGTCAGCTGGTATGTGCCAGGGCTGTGTGCACTCCACAGGGGTGTGATTTTAGGTGAAGTAATTAGCCACCAGCTTTCCCCTGCTATGCGCAGTGGGCGAGCATGTTGTTGGGGATGTGGGGGCACCACCATGTCCATGGGCAGGCCCCGACGTGTTGCAACGTTGTGCAGAACACATGCTGCCACTATGATCCTGCACACTACTGGGGGAGCATATAACAGCTGCCCGCCAGAACGGTCAAGGGAGCGAAAGCGTGACTTGAGCACTCCGAATGTGCGTGCCACTATGCCCCGGTTTGCAATGTGGGCTGTGTTGTATCTTACCTCGGGTGGCGTGGTGGGGTTCCGAATTGGCCTCATCATGTGGGTGCTCAGAGGGAAGGCACTTTCCCCTGGGGAGTTGGCGATGGGTATCATTAGTGGGGTTGTGATATTGCTCAGTATCTGACATGCATGCATGTGCTGTGGCATTTATACTCACCGAGCAGCCATGTATCGCATGCCGCCCAGCTTCTAGGTCCCGTTTTAGGGTTGACATTCTGTAAATAAAACTGTCGTGGGTGGACTCTGGATAGTTGGCATATACTGAGGTGATGATTCCCTTGGCATCACATACTACCTGGATGTTGATGGAATGCCAGTGCTTGCGGTTTCTATAGATGTGCTCTGATGCCCTGGGGGGACGTAGAGCTACATGGGTGCAGTCAATGGCACCTAGCACTTTGGGGAAGCGTGCCACCCCGTAAAAATCCTGGATGACAGCCTCCTTTTCTGCAGGTGTTCTGGGCAGGTATATGTTCCTGCGGACTGATGGCCGTGCAGTCATGATGGCCAAGAACTGGTGTAGGCAGCTGACTGCGTGGCCTGTGGCACCCCCCTCACTATAGCAGTTGTCTGTTGAAATGATCCAGTGGCCAAGAAGTGCAGTACATTGAGGACCTTATGTAGGGGGCTGAGTGCTGGGGAGCACAGGGTGGGTGATGTCAGGTCATCCTCCCACTCACTGACCAGGTCGAGTATTATGTGAGGTGGAATCGCTGTGCATGGGTTTCGCTGCTATTTTTGCACTGGCACTGCGATTCGCACGCTTTCGCTGAAAATTTCAGTGCACATTAATTCCATGAATCGGCCTCTTAATCTACCACGCAGGAGACACAACCAATGCAGGTCACTACACTGCATATATATAAAAAAATTGTGGACGGTTTGAATGTAATGATAGTACCATTACTCTAAAGCAGAGATTGCCAGCAAATCTTGTAAATGCTTACTATTCTTAAAATCAAAATTTAATACGTAATCTGTGTATGAACATAAGCAAAACTTCAACTTCAAAACTGTGCACAGTTAGAGAATGCCAACATGTATCTAACTGCCCCAAGATTCTGCAACAAACAAACAGATAAATAAATACCACTAAAATGTAACAAGAAATACCCAGTTAGAATATGTCAACAGGTATCTAACTGCCCCGATATTCTGCAACAAGCAAACAGATAAATAAATACCACTAAAATCAAACAAGAAACATACAGTTACAATACGCCAACAGGTATCTAACTGCCCCAAAAAATCTGCAACAAGCAAACAGATAAATAAATACCACTAAAATCATCAAACAAGAAATATACAGTTAGAATACGCCAACAGGTATCTAACTGCCCCAAAAATCTGTAACACCCCAACAGACAGATGAATAGCATAAAAGTAGAAATAAACAATTAGAAAACGCCAACAGGTATCTAATTGCCCCAAAAATCTGCAACAAGCCAACAGACAGAAGATTAGCAAGAAATAAGAAATAAACAGTAAAACAATGAAAGAAATATATTGTACCACAACACAGAAGTTTTTTTTAATCCAGCATGGATTTTTTTTCCCACAGACCCAATAATTTAGAAAACAAACACAGAAACTGAGCAAATTGCACAGTACACTGGTTTGAACTATAATACTTGTAAAGTACTAAATATGAGGGTAAAAAAATACAGAAATGTCTATTAAGCAATGCAATAACTCATTATGAACTACCTACTCTAACATATGATCTTTTCTTTTATCACAGAGATCGAAAAAGTATGTCTGATCCAGTTACCCATAACT
Source organism: Ambystoma mexicanum (assembly GCF_040938575.1). Lineage (NCBI taxonomy): Eukaryota > Metazoa > Chordata > Amphibia > Caudata > Ambystomatidae > Ambystoma > Ambystoma mexicanum. The sequence goes on along the minus strand of NC_090941.1, from coordinate 354,307,696 downwards.
TGAAAAAACTGCATACAACCACAAAAATCTCAACCAGTAAGTATAAAATAAATAGACTCACATACACATCAGTCCTTGTTACAAACTCTATAGTCTTAACTGCATAGCTTAGCCAAAACGTCACATACAAACTTTACAAATGAAACAGTACACATACTTTTGGGTTGTGGATATTTGATGGGTGTTTGATTCTATGAGTGTGTTATGCTCCAGTGGCTGTGGCCAGGGCCTAGACTCTAGGCCCTGGCCACAACCACTGCAGCATAACACACTGATACTACCAAACATTTAGACTGTGGTAAGTGGGCTGCTTATAGGGGATATTAATTACAATCAATGCTCTACTAACAACCCAAAACCAACATCATACTAAAATAAAATGGCTAGTAGTGCATTTATTATGTCCGTGGACAGCCGCGAAGACTGCAGACCTGGTGAACACATTATGGGGGACCGGCCTCCTTAACAAATACAGTATATGACCCATCTCTTACTCCCCAACCCTCCCCAAGCACTTCTGCACACCAACACACTCCCCAAAATTGCATTTTGCCTCTGTCCGCCGCCGCTCTGTCGGCGGATCCAAGATAGCAGCCGCATCGAAACAATGTGACGCACTTCACGCCTCACTCTAGCCAATCGGCGGACACGTTGCATGTCCGCGGACATGATGCAAGCCGATTGGCCAATCAGTGTCCTGTCTTTGCCTAATCTTGCCTCCCCTGGACCAAACCTCACCAAAATTTACAAAATACTTTTTTTTGCAATGTTTGGTGAGGATTCGTCTAGGGGGAGCGAAGTTATAAGCTGCCCACAACTACACAGCCACTACCATGTAGTTATGGTTAAGTTGGTGTTTCGTTAGGAAGAGCACTTTTTGGGCGACTTATAACTTCGCTCCCCCTGGACGAATACTCAAAAAACTTTGCAAAAAAAGTATATGGCCCACTCTGACTTTTTTTGCAAAGTTTGGTGAGGATTCGTCCAGGGGGGAAACGTTATAGGGGAGTCCCAAAACTTTTGTTTTTTCCCATAGACCTAATGGGAAAAAAAACTTTGCTCACACCTACAGCCCAAACCGCTGGACGGATTTACACCAAATTTGCGGCAGGAGTGGCGGCTTGGACCCGAAAGCATGCTTTGCTTTATTTGGTGTAAATCCGTCCAGTAATTTTTAATAAAATGACAAAAATGTAAGTGAAAAAAATTAGTGATATCTGTGTTCGCTTCGCGGACACACTTCCCTGTTCGCTCCGCGGACAGGACAGTTATTGAGCAAGCAGCTTGCGTGATGTCCGCGGACATCTGACGTGCTCTCTCATTGGATGCGGTGAAAGCGTGCAGTGCGTCTGGCTTCAGAGACGCCCGCCATCTTTGTTCCTCGCATAAGAGGCTTTTTCAGCAGGAGCGGGATCTGCTGCCTGCACAGTAAGTCTGCCCCCGCCCGTGTCTGTCTCCTGTTCCTCCCACCCCCGCTCATGCCCCGTGTGTCCTTCTTGTCCCCCCCATCCCCACTCATGCTCCTTGTCTCCCCTATTCCTCCAGCCCCCTGCTCACGCCATCGGCACACAATGGCCAGCGGAGGGTCGAGGAGCAGGATCTGCCGCCTGCACACGAATGCTGTGTGTCTCTCTCCTTCCCCCCACCCCCCACTCATGCCCCATGTGTCTCTCTCCCTCCCTCACTCCCACCACCCGCTCATGCCCCGTGTGTCTCTCTCCCTCCCCACCAGCCCCCACTCATGCCCCGTGTGTCTCTCTCCCTCCCCCCATCCCTGCTCATGCCCTGTGTGTCTCTCTCCCTCCCCCTACCCCTTGCTCATGCCCCGTGTGTCTCTCTCCCTCCCTCCCACCCCCTGCTCATGCCCCGTGTGTCTCTCTCCCCCCACCCCCGCTCATGCCCCGTGTGTCTCTCTCCCTCTCTCCCACCCCCCGCTCACGCCCTGTGTGTCTCTCTCCCTCCCCTTACCCCCACTCATGCCCCGTGTGTCTCTCCCCCTCCCACCCACCCCCGCTCATGCCCCGTGTGTCTCTCCCCCTCCCGCCCATGCCCTGTGTGTCTCTCTTCTTCCCCCCACCCCGCTCATGCCCCGTGTGTCTCTCTCCCTCCCCCATCCTGCACTCATGCCCCGTGTGTCTCTCCCCCTCCCGCCCACCCCCCGCTCACACCCCGTGTGTCTCTCTCCCTTCCCCCCACCCCCGCTTATGCCCCGTGTGTCTCTCTACCTCCTCCCCACCCCGCTCATGCCCCATGTGTACCTCAACCTCCCGCCCACCCCCCCGCTCATGCCCCGTGTGTCTCTCTACCTCCCCCCCACCCCCGCTCATGCCCTGTGAGTCTCTCTCCCTCCCTCCACCCCCCACTCATGCCCCGTGTGTCTCTCTCCCTCCCCCAACCCCCGCTCATGCCCCGTGTGTCTCTCCCCCTCCTGCCCACCCCCCGCTCATGCCCATGTGTCTCTCTCCCTCCCCCCACTCCCGCTTATGCCCCGTGTGTCTCTCTCCCTCCCCCCCACCCCCGCTCATGCCCCGTGTGTCTCTCCCCCTCCCGCCCACCCCCCTCTCATGCCCCGTGTGTCTCTCTCCCTGCCCCCCACCCCCGCTCATGCCCCATGTGTCTCTCTCTCTCCCCCCACCCTGCGCTCATGCCCCGTGTGTCTCTCTCCCTCCCCCCCAACCCCGCTCATTCCCCGTGTGTCTCTCCCCCTCCCGGCCACCCCCTGCTCATGCCCCGTGTGTCTCTCTCCCTCCACCCCACGCCCGCTCATGCCCCGTGTGTCTCTCCCCCTCCCGCCCACCCCCCGCTCATGCCCCGTGTGTCTCTCTCCCTCCCCCCCACCCCCGCTCATGCCCCGTGTGTCTCTCTCCCTCCCGCCCACCCCCGCTCATGCCCGTGTGTCTCTCCCCCTCCCGCCCACCCCCCGCCCATGCCCCGTGTGTCTTTCTCCCTCCCCCCTATCCCCGCTCATGCCCCGTGTGTCTCTCCCACTCCCCCCCTCCCCCCGCTCATGCCCCGTGTGTCTCTCAATCTCTCCCCCACCTCGCTCATGCCCCGTGTGTCTCTCTCCCTCCCCCCACCCCCGCTCATGCCCCGTGTGTCTCTCTCCCTTCTGCCCATCCCCTGCTCATGCCCTATGTGTCTCTCCCCTCCTGCCCACACCCCGCTCATGCCCCGTGTGTCTCTCCCCCTCCCGCCCACCCCCTGCTCATGCCCCGTGTGTCTTTCCCCCTCCAGCCCCCCCGCTCATGCCCTGTGTGTCTCTCCCCCTCCCGCCCTCCCCCCGCTCATGCCCCGTGTGTCTCTCTCCCTCCCACTCATGCCCCGTGTGTCTATCCCTCCCGCCCACCCCCCGCTCATTCCCTGTGTGTCTATCCCTCCCTCCCACCCCTGCTCATTCCCCGGGTGTCTATCCCTCCCGCCGCCCACCCCCCGCTCATGCCCCGTGTGTCTATCCCTCCCACTGCCAACCCCCCGCTCATGCCCCATGTGTCTATCCCTCCTGCCACCCACCCCCCGCTCATGCCTCGTATGTCTATCCCTCCCGCCGCCCACCCCCTGCTCATGCCTCGTGTGTCTATCCCTCCCGCCGCCCACCCCCCGCTCATGCCCTGTGTGTCTCTATCCCTCCCCCCGCTCATGCCCTGTGTCTCTATCCCTCCCGCCGCCCACCCCCCACTCATGCCCTGTGTGTCTCTCTCCCTCCCCCACCCCCCGCTCATGCCCCGTGTGTCTCTCTCCCTCCCCCACCCCCCACTCATGCCCCATGTGTCTCTCCCCTCCCCCACCCCCCGCTCATGCCCCGTGTGTCTCTCTCCCTCCCCCCACCCCCGCTCATGCCCCGTGTGTCTCTCCCCCTGCCCCCATCCCCTGCTCATGCCCCGTGTGTCTCTCCCCTCCCCCACCCCCCCGCTCATGCCCCGTGTGTCTCTCTCCCTCCCCCCACCCCCGCTCATGCCCCGTGTGTCTCTCCCCCTGCCCCCATCCCCTGCTCATGCCCCGTGTGTCTCTCTCCCTCCCCCCACCCCCGCTCATGCCCCGTGTGTCTCTCAATCTCTCCCCCACCTCGCTCATGCCCCGTGTGTCTCTCTCCCTCCCCCCACCCCCGCTCATGCCCCGTGTGTCTCTCTCCCTTCTGCCCATCCCCTGCTCATGCCCTATGTGTCTCTCCCCTCCTGCCCACACCCCGCTCATGCCCCGTGTGTCTCTCCCCCTCCCGCCCACCCCCTGCTCATGCCCCGTGTGTCTTTCCCCCTCCAGCCCCCCCGCTCATGCCCTGTGTGTCTCTCCCCCTCCCGCCCTCCCCCCGCTCATGCCCCGTGTGTCTCTCTCCCTCCCACTCATGCCCCGTGTGTCTATCCCTCCCGCCCACCCCCCGCTCATTCCCTGTGTGTCTATCCCTCCCTCCCACCCCTGCTCATTCCCCGGGTGTCTATCCCTCCCGCCGCCCACCCCCCGCTCATGCCCCGTGTGTCTATCCCTCCCACTGCCAACCCCCCGCTCATGCCCCATGTGTCTATCCCTCCTGCCACCCACCCCCCGCTCATGCCCCGTAAGTCTATCCCTCCCGCCGCCCACCCCCTGCTCATGCCTCGTGTGTCTATCCCTCCCGCCGCCCACCCCCCGCTCATGCCCTGTGTGTCTCTATCCCTCCCCCCGCTCATGCCCTGTGTCTCTATCCCTCCCGCCGCCCACCCCCCACTCATGCCCTGTGTGTCTCTCTCCCTCCCCCACCCCCCGCTCATGCCCCGTGTGTCTCTCTCCCTCCCCCACCCCCCGCTCATGCCCCATGTGTCTCTCCCCTCCCCCACCCCCCGCTCATGCCCCGTGTGTCTCTCTCCCTCCCCCCACCCCCGCTCATGCCCCGTGTGTCTCTCCCCCTGCCCCCATCCCCTGCTCATGCCCCGTGTGTCTCTCTCCCTCCCCCCACCCCCGCTCATGCCCTGTGTGTCTCTCTAACTCCCCCCCACCCCCACTCATGCCCCGTGTGTCTCTCCGCCTCACCCCCACCCACCGCTGATGCCCCTTGTGTCTCTCTCCCTCCCCGCTTATGCCCCGTGTGTCTCTCTCCCTCCCCCCACCCCCGCTCATGCCCCGTGTGTCTCTCTCCCTCCCCCCACCCCCCACTCATGCCCCGTGTGTCTCTCCCCTCCCCCCACCCCCCGCTCATACCCCTTGTGTCTCTCCCCTCCCCCCACCCCACGCTCATGCCCTGTGTCTCTCTCCCCCACCCCCCCCGCGCATGCCCCGTGTCTGTCTCCTGTTCTCCCCACCCCCTGCTCATGCCCCATGTCTGTCTCCTGTTCCTCCCACCCCCCGCTCATGCCCCATGTCTGTCTCCTGTTGCCCCCACCCCTCCGCCCATGCCCCATGTCTGTCTCCTGTTCTCCCCAACCCCGCTCATGCCCCGTGTCTGTTGTTCCCCCCACGCCCCGCTCATGCCCCATGTCTGTCTCCTGTTCCCCCACCCCCTGCTCATGCCCCGTGTCTGTCACATGTTCCCCCAGCCCCCCCGCTCATGCCCAGTGTCTGTCTCCTGTTCCCCCCAGCCCCTGCATCTCTCTCCTGTTGCCCCCCACTCCCTGCTCATGCCCCGTGTCTGTCTCCTGTACCCCCCACTCATGCCCCGTGTCTCTCTCCTGTTGCCCCCCCGCTCATGCCCCGTGTCTGTCTCCTGTTCCCCCACCCGCTCATGCCCCGTGTCTCTCTCCTGTTGCCCCCCACCCCCTGCTCATGCCCCATGTCTGTCTCCTGTACCCCCCCACCCCCGCTCATGCCCCATGTCTCTCCTGTACCCCCCCACCTCCCGATCATGCCCTGTGTCTGTCTCCTGATCGCCCCACCCACTCATGCCCCGTGTCTCTCTCCTGTTGCCCCCCGCTCATGCCCCATGTCTGTCTCCTGTTCCCCCACCCGCTCATGCCCCGTGTCTCTCTCCTGGTGCCCCCCACCCCCTGCTCATGCCCCGTGTCTGTTTCCTGTATCCCCCCACCCCCCGCTCATGCCCCGTGTCTGTCTGCTGGTGCCCCCACCCATGCCCCGTGTCTGTCTCCTGTAACCCCCCACCCCCCACTCATGCCCCGTGTCTCTCTCCTGTTACCCCCACCCCCCGTTCATGCCCCATTTCTGTCTCCTATTGCCCCCCTACCCCCGCTCATGCCCTGTATCTCTCTCCTGTTGCCCCCCACTTCCTGCTCATGCCCCATGTCTGTCTCCTATTGCCCCCCACCCCCCGCTCATGCCCCGTGTCTCCCTTCTTCCCCCCACCCCCGCTCATGCCCCGTGTCTGCATTCTTCCCCCCCCCACCCCTGCTCATGCCCCGTGTCTGCATTGTTGGAACATGGCAGACACGGGGCATGAGGGGGGTGGGGGCCCCACCTTGCCCAACCCCCGCTCATGCTCGTGTCTCTCCTGTTCACCCCCACACCGCTCATGCTCCGTGTCTGTCTCCCTCCTTTTCCCCCCGCTCATGGCCCGTGTCTCCCCTGTTCACCCCCACCCCCCGCTCATGCCCCGTGTCTCCCTTCTTCCCCCCAACCCCCACTCATGCCCCGTGTCTCCCTTCTTTCCCGCTCATGCCCCATGTCTCCCTTCTTTCCACCCCCTGCTCATGCCCCGTGTCTCTCTCCTGGTCTTCCTGACCCCCCGCCGATGGCCTGTTGTGTTCTCTTTATACACCCTGCCTTCCCGTTATCTGGTGTCCATCTTGGTAAAAGATTTTCCTTCCTACACCGGGATGCCTGCCTGCGGTGTCCCGGTTTGGGAAGAAAAATCTTTGTTTTACCACCCCGGGTTCCCACTTTGAGAACCTAGGATGCTAGTGGTCTTCCTCCATTGAAAAGGACGTTATGGTTACGTTGCACTAATAAAAAGCTATGAAATTCAGTTAAAAAAAAAGTGTTAAAGTGACTTTATGGTTAAGTTGCACTAATAAAAACCTATGAAATTCAGTAAAAAAACTTTGTTAAAGGGACGTTATGGTTAAGTTGCGCTACTAAAAACCTATGAAATTCAGTAAATAATCTTTGTTAAAGGGACATTATGGTTCAAAGTAAAACCAAAAAAACCACTGAAATTCGGCAGTTATGGAAAGATAAGCAACCATAACTCGCGCCACCGTGCACTGCTAACACTAACACCCAGGACATCAAAGATGACATCACAAATGTCATTGATGACATCACTGATGACATCACATGGCTGGCTCTCCTTTTTTTTCCTTTTCTGACATATCTAAGCCACATAGTTTTCTTCAGTAACAGTCAGGAAGTAAACATTGAAAAGGTACTATATTTGTAGATTTAGGGTCAAGTGAAATCATATGAAACATATACATAGCTGAAGACACAGGCTTGAAAGAGAGCAATCCTTTCTGTGCATGAAGATAATCATTAGGGTTATCAGCACTTTCTCATAGTTTTATTTTTATTACTCTACCTTCCCTTTATATGCTCATATTTGTATACATTATACTCACTCTCCTTTCCTTTGGGTGCAGTCACATCATGTGATACACATACATATGGTAAGTAGCAGCTTTGAAACAGAGCAATAGTTTCTCTGCATAAAGACAATCAGTTAGGTTATGAACTCTTTCTGCTACTACTTCTGCTTTTTTGTTTACTTCACTGTCCATGTATATACTCATATTTGTATGTGTTGTTGTCTCTTTGTGTTTTGTCTGTAGTAATTATGTATTAAGTGGGTTTTATTATCTACTTATTACATGTTTCACAGTACGCAAAACTCTAATAAGAAAGCAGTTATCATTTCAGTATTCAACATGGCAAGATTATGAATATGGCACCTTCATCATGTATGCTGCACACACTGCCTATGTTTCTGCATGAGTAGCTTAGTATACTGGATAGAACTTCATAATAGAATGCTATATATATCAATGCATTGCTTAATGCACTAATTAGCTCATGATATTTATCCCAATGATCCTTGACATTTTTTGGTCAGCATTATAAGAATCCCTTGTACAGCGTTTTTATGAAAAGTAAATGCACATGTGATGTCATCATTGATGTCCTGGGTGTTAGTGTTAGCAGTGCACGGTGGCGTGAGTTATGGTTGCTTATTTTACCATAACTGCCGAATTTCAGGGGTTTTTCGGTTTTACTTTGAACCATAATGTCCCTTTAACAACGTTTTTTCACTGAATTTCATAGGTTTTTAGTAGCTCAATGTTATGTCTTACCTATCCTGGTTCATTAGCTGTTTCCTAAGTATATGTGAGCCTGTGCCTGGAATGCTTGTATTATAGTGTTCCATCTAGAATGTTTTGGTGTGAGTGCCAAGGTTCTCCCTGTTCAGTTGGAAAATGAGCTGAACAGAGGGGGGACCGGTGGATGCTTCCCTCCCTTATGTACTTATCCTGCCTGTAACATATTACCTGTGATTTATGTACCACAAACCCACTAAAGTCTATTAACCCATCCTGGTCTCCTGGCTCATCATTACAACCCCTCAACTTGCGTTGTAACACGCAACTTAACCATAATGTCCCTTTAACAAAGTTTTTTTACTGAATATATATATATATATATATATATATATATATACATATATATTTCACTACAAAAAAAATTTTGTTAAAGGGACGTTATGGTTACGTTGACCTACCAAAAACCTGTGCACTTCACTAAATAAAATGTCATGTCATGTTGTCAGTGGTGTCATCAATGACATTTGTAATGGCATCCTTCATGTTCTGGGGATAGTGGTAGCAGTGCACAGTGCTAATGGCAGGAGTGGGTGCTTAGCTCACCATAACTGGCATATTTCAGGGGTTTTTAGGTTGTAATGTGCACCGAAATGATGACAGGCTGGAAAAGTTTTTTTAGTGAAGTGCACAGGTTTTTGGTAGGTCAACTTAACAATAACGTCCCCTTAACAAAGTTTTTTTGTAGTGAATTTTACATGTTTTTAGTAAGGCAAGGTAACCATAACGCCCCTTTAACAACGTTTTTTTCACTGAATTCAATAGGTTTTTAGTAGTGTAATTGAATCACAACATTACTTTAACAAACTTTTTCTACTGCATTTATCAAGGTTCTAATAGTATCACATAAGCATACTACTGTAAAGGAACATTTGAAGTAACTGCCCACCTTCCCAACAATTCTGCATTATCATATGCTGGCGCACAGCATGGGGGCATGTTCGAAAACTCATACACACTTCACAATAATGTGTGTGACTGGTTGATAGTGCGGAAGTACATTGTATATTCTTGTAGGAACTTGTAACTGCAAAATTTCCGGCGCAGAACTCCACAGGGCAAGTTTGCAGCACAATAGAAGCAAGAGTGCATACCGACGTCTCTGGATCATTAACCCCTATTCCTCCCTAAAAAATGGGGGATGAATGCCATTAGCAATCAAGATTTTACAGCAGTAACCCGTGGTACCAAAAAAGAGGATTTCTTGTCTTCAACCTTTTCCAAGATGGCCACCATAGAAAGGGAAGATGGGTGTTGGATAGAAACCCTTCTTTGCTTTCCATTACAGCCTGCAAAAAGCAAAAATTAACCGTGACCGTAATGGCAGCACCACATTTTTGTTCCTTGAGAAATTTGTCATTATGAGCAAGACCTTTACCAGAAAGCCATTCCCTGGTGGACATGGCGACTTCAATGCAATGTTTTGTCCCTTCCAGTAATGGCCAGTAGCCACATCCCCGACATTGTGACCATACATAGAGCCTACCCCTCAGAGATGGAAGCTGTACCATTGATTTGTTATGTACATGACAACACTTGTTAAATATCAAAACATATGCGTAGAAAACACAAAGGAGTAGTCTTCTTACGTCTGCATAAAATCCCAACAAACTCTGTGATGGCAAGCGCAATCACATCAGAAATACTGTAAGCAACACCATATCACACACCTTTCGAGACATAATTTCGTAAGTAGCACAGGTCGAAAGGTGTGAATATATGTGTGTGAATATATGTGTACTGGGAGGGTGTAACCGTGTATTATTTTACAAACATTTCTGTACAGCAAACAATTTTAGTGACCTTACCTAATTTTTCCTCTTTTAGAAAGATACTAATCATTCTGAACTAATGTTGGTTAATGGGGCATCTGGGTGACAGAAATTGGCCTGACGGTGACAGAAATTGGCCTGACGCCACTAAAGTATATGAGATGGGCCTGACGCTCCCGTAGCCAAAGCAAGTGGTATGCAAAAACTTTCTCCATAACGTTCCTTGCAGCATTACGACCTGCAACGTAGCAGACCATATTTTGAAATAGGAGAGTACACTTGTAAAAAAAACACTAAAATTTAAGAATTAGTAAAGTAGATTTATTTCACAATAAACTGAGCGAAATCATCGCCCTATGCAATTAGTAAAGTAGGTTTGTTTCACAATAAACTGTGCAAAATGATCGCCCTATTCACATTTCCATAGAAGTAGTAAGTTTATCTCTTTGGTCGACAATGAAAATGTTAATGGTAATGGCCATGTTGTTGCTTTCCCACACAGAAAATAAGCGTTGCCGGCACAGTAGTCGTTTTCCTCGCACATTGATTTGCAAGACGACGTCAATCGCTGTGATCTACACCACCAGAAAGGATGGAATGTTACTCCTTATGGCGACAGCAGCGTAAGGACATAGAGGTCCGACATGGTCATCCCACTGAATTATGACGCACAGACAACCGGTGACGAACAGTTGCATTTGACGGTTAAAAAAGCTGTCACTCGGCAGCTGCAATATGTGACAATCACAATAGGGAAGGAAGTAGCTGAGGGAGAAAGGGGAAATAAAACATGTATCAATACACAACCTTTGGACAAATCAAAGTTGTAATACATAACATTTTCAGTAAAAATTAATTCAATAGGAGGAAATGTAGTGGGACCCTATGGACGGCAACAATGTGCAATCTCCATAATGGGAAAAAAATGTCAACGGCACAGAAAGCTGGAACGTCTTTATTAATAATAACATTTTCATTGGAAGTACTTGAGCGGTGAAAATGGAAATAAAACGTGTATCAATACGCAACCTCTGCACAAAACAAAGTTGTAACACATACCATTTTTACTAAATATTAATTTAATTTGGGGAAATGTAGTGGCACCCTACAAACGACGACAATGTGCAATGTCCATAATGTCAACAACACAGAAACCTTTTCGAAATTAAAAATGTAATGCCAGTACGGTATACAAGCATCAAAAATAAACTTACATGATATGGACCACCTCCATTGCGTTCAGTACAGTCAGACATTAGTGTATTTGGAAGAGTGCCTCTTCGGGAACTGATATTTCATGTTCGTTACAAACGTTTTTGAAGCATAACCTTATCAAACAATATGTTTTTACAAACTGTTACTCCCTGCATTCTTTCTGTTTTTTCCCTGTAGCTCAAGGTTAAAAAACAAGTGACCCTTATGGTTGCCGACAAATATGTGGCCGTACTGAGCTCGTATTGAAAAGAGAAAATCAGTGACCTTCACTCCGAACGCAAATACATTCTCATTTTGCAAAAACATATCAGCAGCTATTCATGAGAACCGCTAATCCCGTACACGTGCAGAAGTGCTGTGTGTACGAAATAGTGCAAGTGGCTGGCTTAGATTTTAAACTGTAGGATGCCAGTCTGACTGCAGCAATGTTGTTTTTGTATTGTAACATGGACGCAGTAAGTTAATTTCGTACAATGAGTAGCAAGTGACACTGTACTGTATGACAGGGGTAACAAGAATACACCAATGTTTGACTTTCTACTGCCACATCTCATTAACGCTCACCTTTCAAAACAGTGTTCAATAAGTGTAACAAGTGCATTGGTGTCTTCTTCGTTTATGTATGTTAGCAGCGATGTCCGCTTACAACAGAAAATGAAGTAAACATGGCAGACGTATCGAAAGATTATGACACACTTCACGCTGTGGCACAACCAATCGGTGAAAGTGCAACATGGTCACGGGCAGCACGCCATGGAATAGCCAATTGAAATCTTCTCCACGGAGCGAACAGGGAAGGGTGACCGCGGAGCAGACATAGATATCACTAATTTTTAGAGACATACTTTTTGATAATTTTTAAGGAAACTACTGGATGGATGGTCACAAAGTTTACAAAAGCACACTTTTGCGACCAAATCCCTGCCCCTGTCGCAAATTTGGTGCAAATCCGTCCAGTGGTTTGGCCTGTAGCCATGCACAAAGTTTTCCCCCATTCATTCTATAGCAAAAAAAAGATGTTTTGGGACCCCCCTATAACTTTGCCCCCCCTGGACCAAACATCACCAAACTTTCCCAGATAAATTCAGAGTGGGCCATATACTTCTTTTGCAAAGTTTGATGAGGATTCGTCCAAGGGGAGCAGAGTTATAAGCCACCCAAAAAGTGCTCTTCCTATGGAAACAGTAACTTAACCATAACTACACAGCCACTACTATGTGTAAAAAAGAAATACATATATATATATTTTCACAGGAAAGGAAAGTCGTTGATAGCTTTCCCAAAGGGATGGCACTCACAAAATTCGAACGCCAGAAAGTTGCTTCTTACAATGTAAACACCAGACAAACGGTTGTGAAATCCTCAAAATATCCAGTTTTATTAAAGACATAAAGTTTTAAAAAGAGAGTAGAAACATGGTACGAAGTATTTCGCAGCGCTCTTGGTGGATTTGAACACACAATGTTAATACATATACATATTCAAAGTCTCCATAGTTCTCATTTTTCGATTGTCTTTTTTTCCTTTCACTAATGCATGTCAAAACCTGATGGATTGAAAATGAGAAAATATAGCAGGCATTTTGTAGCAGGTTTTGGTTATTTAGCCAATCGACTTTTTATACACTCTACAATATATGCTAGTAGAGGAAAAGGAAGGCGAAGAGCAACTTTTTAATAAGTTTGCAATACATGCCCATTTTTCAACGAATAAACTGATTCTACTATGTCTTGATTTTAAACTTGTGCAAATAATTTAATAGCATATAAATTAATTTAAAGTGCTTAATGCATGTGACTTATAGCTGCCATTGCCATTCTGATAAAGTGCAATGTGCCAAAACTATAATTTGCTGTCAACGTAAAATGCTCAGTGCATGCAATCCAGAGCTGCCATTGCCGTTCAAATAAAGTGCAATGTGTCAAAGCTAGAAAGCTATTACTGTAATGATTACATAACTAGCACTTCCGCTTAAGATACACCAAACATATACAAATATATATATGCAAATGCAGCCCACATTCAAATAAGCCATATTTTAGCTACCACTATAGAATACATATTGTGGCCACATGTATGTGCATATAGATAAAGTGCATAGTGCCTTGTTTTGCTACAACCGTAAAGTGCATGCTGCATATTAGTTAATCTAATTTTGGCTATAACTGTAAAATACATATTTCAAGCATATTCATATGCATATCTGTAAAGTGCATAGTGCATCAGATTTTTGCTTGGTTTTAACACAACTATAAAATGCATGCTACATAGATCTTACTATATATTCAGATAAAAAGCAGAGTGCATAAAATCATGATCACAATTTGATTACATTCCTTAATGAGAGGATTACACTACCCTGATATATCTGTGATCGAAATAAAGATAAAGCTGTTGAGTACCTGGATAATAAAGTGCATGGTGCATAAATGTTCTAAACATATCAGAGGCATCCAAATTTCATGGCAAAATATAACCAATCCAATTAACTATGTATTTAAGAATAATAAAATGCAAAATTCTTCAATGCTTGATGTCTTCACAAAAAAACTGAATTTTGAATATCCTAATCTCCAGAACAAAATAACATTGTGACTGCGCATTTGCCATCTTGTTCACTCCTCCGTTGAGGGCAATAAATTGTATAGTCCTTGAATATTATGTAACCTTTCAGTAAAGTATATTTTTGAAAAAATGCAGCTTATATGCCCTAAAGTACATAATGCAGACATGTTTCAAACAATTTCATGCATATTACAATTAATTCCATGAGGTGCTGTTTATCCTTTTTCCTCATACTTCGATTGGACAGTTTAATACAAAGGACAACTAAGAACAGAGACTGAAAAAGAGTTAAAAAAAATATCCAAAATAGCAACACTCTATTAGGGAGTAATGTATCGAATACACATCTAATAAGACAAAATTACATGTATATTGCACCATATGATAAAGATTATAATTTTAAATGGATTTCAAAAGCATATGAATACTTTTTGAGATAGATGTGTTAGGCAAAGAGATGGATTTAAACTATACAGTTTCAGCTTCCTAAGAATGTATAAAGTTCCTCATCAAGGTTATGTCCCCTTGGCTTTTTAGTTTCAAGATCCAGGATGAACGTGGTTTCCATTTGACATAATTCTAGCTCGCAATTGCCCCCTTGTGGATTTTCTTTGATATAATGTAGACCAAGGAATCTCAAACTTTCAAGCCTGCCCTTATGAACGTCTCTAAAATGAACAGCCATAGGGTAGAAATGATCAAAGTTCTTTATAGATCTCATGTGTTGAGTCCAATGTACCAAAGGTTACATGAACACATGAGAGCATATACAACGAATTCTGTGTTGCACATGATTCTTGTTTTCAATTCTACAATATGGCCTAATAATGAATGTACATAATTAGTTCTATTGAGGGCATGTTGTCATGCTTTGCACTTCGTGCATTTTAAGAAGTCAGTGGTGTTTCCATTTAGTCAGGGAGAGATATTCGAGGTTTTGGTCATCAGGGGTATATAATTGCTTACAAGTAAATCCTTAATGGAGGTTGATTTTCTAAAAGTTATATTTACACGTTCCTCTCGAAATGGTGACAACACTTCATCTGATGATAGTACATGCCAATGTCGATGTAATATCTTACGTATGATATTGGAGTGGGTTCCATATGTGAAAATTTATCGGATTGCATAATTATTTTCCGCTTCCTCTGGTATTCGGTTGGTTGACAGCAGGGTAGTCTGATTTAAATGGCAAGCTTTTAGACAGGCTCTCTCCAGAATGGGTTTCTGGTATCTTTGTTTGACAAAGTTAATTGCAGTGTATTTGCATTATTTGTTCAAACATTGTAATCTAGAGCTATTACGTTGAATTCTCACACATTGCCCTTATGGTATACTCCACTTTGGCAGCATTGGGTGATTGCTAGTAGTAAAAAGTGGCATGCTTGAGTCAGTCGGTTTGCGGTACAATTCAGTGATGATTTCATTTTTGTCTGATTTAACCAAGACATCCAAGAAAATTATTGGCTCTCGACTATATGTGTTTCTGTGAATTTCAGGTTGAGGTTGTTGACATTAAGAATTTTCACAAAATTGAGCAAATATTTTTCTTCTCCATTCCAGGGGATAAACAAGTCATCAATAAACCTTTGCCATAAGACCACCTTATTCACATATTGGCTGTAGGTATCGGTCCAGACTACACATTTTTCCGACCACCCCATCTTATCGAATAGTGTGTGGGAGCAAGGGGCCAGTAGGCCCCTCGCAGCCTTCACTTCCCAGTACAAGATTTGGACCAAGTGCCCCCAGTAGTGGGTACGCCCCTTGCCCTTATGCAATGTTAACTTTGGGTTACATTCGCGTAGATGGGACCACTGAGCAGGACACAGGCCATCCATTTTTGTACTCCCTTTCAACTCCATTTTGGTGACCAGGCCTCACTGCGATAGTACAGAATGCTTCTCTCCCTTTCTTCGCCGCAGCAGCTCGAAGCACATGGCCTCCACCCTTGTTCCCACTCTAACTGGAAAACTCTGCAGCTCCATTCTCACGCTGAAGCCAGAGGTGCTTGCAACAAATAATAAATGTAACACATCTCTTTTCATCTGAGACCGCTGTCCTGCATGTGAACCAACATGAGCTAAGCACATAGCTCGTCCATCTCCACAAAAGTGTCCTTGCCCTCTTACCCTCGCCAGTGGAAACTTATTGCCATTCTAACCCTGTGTCCCTGCAAGGTATTCCTTTTATGTGCCAGATTAGTGACTATGCCATGATGAACACCCAGCAGACCCTCTATTAACACCAGACCTCTGCTGCAGTATATCGTGCCCAATACTAACAAATGCCTCATACCTGAGATTCTTGTAAGCATGAACCTACACTCCGGTCATTGTATTAGAGTAGTCAAGACCCCTAACCTATGACTTGTATAATCCAAGATTATAGATGATATAAGTACCTGTGTGATGTGACATTTATAGAGACATGACAAACTATTGAGAGTCCTTGAATCTTCATTATTTAGTGCATGCATTATTTAGAATGTATTTTCTTAGCTTAGACAGTGACCACCGTGTTTCACAGCGACCTGACCTTCACCCATCCGGAGCACAGATGTCTGACGTCAATCCTCCCGCCAACCAAGCAACCAACCCGGAGGAAGAGATGATGCCCACACCTAAGACACCACTCTGGCTGACCAATCCGGGTCCAACGTAGCATCATATGTTAGATGTGATAATGTGCCTATATAAAGTGTTGTCACATTGACTTGGTCGGAGCGCTCTCAGAGATATAGATAAACTTTTCCTTGAACCCTCGCAGCCTGCTCTTTTTTGCCTTATTCCCTGTCCAGGGAGTGTCTGTTTTATTCATTTTACACGTGTAAGTCAGGGAGGGCACAAACAATAGGAAAACATTGTTTGTTAAACACATGTCTACCATCTCCACGATCATCTGACCATGAGCGAGGTAATTCAATGATATTCTGTCCAGAAAGTGCTAACAAGCTTTTTTACCATTGCTGTGTTGGATGGAGGTGTAGAGCAAAACTATATCAAGTGTAGCAAACATGAAATTCTTTTCCCATGTTATTCCATCGGTTGTACTCAAAAAGTATTTTGTATCACGTAGATACGAGGGTAAAGTAAATAACATGGGGAAAAGAGTTATTTTTAGACATAATTTCGAGAGATGCTCCATTGAGTGTGACAATGGGTCTGCCGGGGGGGCGGGTTGGACTTTTATGAACTTTAGGGAGGAAATAAATGGTTGGTATGGTGGGGTATTTATTGAAGAGGAACTTGCAGTCATCTTCGTCTAAAATATTTTTATCAGACCATTTGTTCAAAAGGCACTTTAATTTGGTGTTAATTTGCTCTGTATGATTGATCACAATTTCTCATAACAGCTGGCATCCATTAGCTGCCTCAAGGCCTCCCCAACATAGTCTTCTCTATTTTGGATCATTATGTTGGTGCCTTACTTTGATGACAATATTTTTGAGATTGTGTAGTCCTTTCAAGATCTGTTTTTCTTTAAAAGAGACATTTGGCTTTGTTTGATTTCTCTGTAATCTGGCCTTCTTGAGGTCATGATTACCTAAATACTGGAAGTCCTCCATATTTCCAACTGGTTGGAATATGGGGTTGCATTTGGATTTGATCTTCAATTTACTCTCAGTGGGCCAATTAGTATCTATATCTATAGTTAGCATTTCTAGAGTAATATCTGTATTGTTTTCTTCCAATTGTTCAGCTAATTCCAATTGAGCCAAATCCAATAACCCATCTAAGTCTTCAATGGATGCTGCTGTTTTTCCTTGAAGTTTAGATTTAGGTTTATCTTTTGGTGGATTAACAATGAAACTTTTTTTAGTCTAATTTTTTCGCATGTATTTGTCGAAATCAATTCTAGTTTCAGCATATTCATAAGTAGCCGTTGGACAAATGTTAAATCCATAAGGAAGCACACAGATTTTGTTCATAGGTTAGCATATGCGTAGAAAGATTGATGATACTGTTATCTGCAATGGTATTGCTCATTTTGTTGTTTTCTTCCCAGAGTGCGTTCTTGTGTTTCTGTTTGAATCTGAGCTGCTTCTGCCTTCGTCCCCTCCTTGTTTCCTTTTCCTCCTTGTCATTGATATTTCACCCCTACTCTGCCTGCATTTTTGTTTGGAATTGTTGTGTCCATCTAGTCCCAACATCCTCATCTCGTCTAATAAATGTGTTTTTCTTTAGTGGTTGTTGCTTTCACTGTTAGTCATTTCTGAATCAGAGGTTGATGCTACCTCACTGGAGATTAGTGTTGTTGGCTAACTCTGGGAATTTTCACTCGTAATATTTTTCCTTAAGTGGTCGAATTGACGGGCAAACGTATATACTCTCCCTTTCTCATAATCTTCTTTGTCCCAAAGGAATGTTCTCTGTTTTTGCAATTTTATGTGTTCCTCATGTAATTTCAGGCTTTCATCAATGCTTATTCTTAATTTGTTGCCATTATCGCTTGGTGTCATTTGGGAGAGTGGTCACTGATTTCTTCCATTTTTGGTAGTGTTTTTGTCTGTCAATTTGAGACATTTAATGCGGATGTCCAGGAACTGTCCTGAACATGTATTTCTTGAGTCCCCCTATTCTCTTAGCATTTTCGGATCTTGGTCTTCAAACGACGGCGAAGTTAAAATGCGTAAACCACGTGGGATTATGCCTACGTCCACATCATTTTGCCGTGAATGTTCCTCCCACCACTTGTTGATTTATTTTTTTGATGGTTTTCTAATTCTTTCAGCAAATTGATTTTATTTTTTTTCTGCATTATCAGGTTCTGTTGTGCTTTTGATTCATAGACTAAAATGTTGTGTCTCACAAAACAAAGACTGTGCTTCAGTGAAAAAACGTTGTTAAAGGGACGTTATGGTTACGTTGCACTAATAACCTATTCATATTATTGTAACAAGTAAAATAAAAAAAAACAGAAGTTCGCCAGTTATGGTAAGCTAAGCAACCATAACTCGCACCACCACCGTACACTGCTAAGACTAACCCCCATGACATGAAAGATGACATCACAAATTCCATTGATGACATCACCAAGGACATTGCATGTCTGGCGCCCCCTTTTTTCATTACTGATATATCTAGGCCACATGGTTTTCTAAACTAACAGTCACAAACTAAGAATTCAAAAGGTACTATATTTGTACACCTTACCCTTCAAATATGTTCTTGCACTACTTTCCTTAGGGTCCAGTTACATCATATGATAAGTGTCCCGTCATTTACCCAAGAAGATCTAGGCCATGTCCTTGCTGTTTTGTGGAGAACTAACCCCCATTATGTAGACTTCTCAAAGTGTTGCCCCAATATGTATCCCCCTCATACCAGGTGCAGTGTTGCCAAGAGTTAAGCAATAAAGCAATATACAATGTGAAAGGAAGCAGCGAAAGGAATAAACAACATCATCAATGAGCTTTTAAACCAAGACATTATTGTACCTTCCAATTCACCCTGTGATACTACCATATACCTTTTTAAAAAACCAAAAAGGTCACCTTTGAATGACATAGCACAGGCAGAATTTCCAGTTGTCCCGAACCCCACAGCAATATTATGTAATATACCCAGCTACCCACTCAACTTTTATTAACCTAAAAAATGCATTTTTCTCAGTGCCCCTACATCCAGATTCTCAATATCTTAAATTGTTTACCCATGGTGAGTGGAGATTCCAACACACAAGGTTGCCTCAGGGGTATTCTGAGTCGCTGTCATGGTCATGAAGTCAAGGGCACAGGCATGCAAGGGTCGCAAGCACAGAAGACTTGGGTGGACACTGTCCTGGCGCCTTTGGCACCAGGCTCATGAACAAAAGTAAACAAGAACATCCATTTAACACCAAAATGCTTTTATTATGGACATAGCACTTCAGATGCATTAACCTTGAATATTCCATCCATTAAGCAGGATGCATTAACCTTGAACATTCCATCCATTAAGCAGCCCAAAGTTTTTTCTTGGGTGTGGCTGCTAATGGATTGCCTTTGCGCGTGCTCACTCTCTAGGAGTGGCAGGATGAGGCTGGTAAACCGGCCCTAATGGGCGTGACCGCAATCTCAGCTATATAAACTACCCCGATCCTCAAGACAGACGCTTTGCGTTATTCTGCACTTGCAAGCAGCGTAACGCTCACTGTCGCCTGAGGTCAGACTTAACTTTGAAGATCCTGCTTCCTGGACATCCTGCTTCCTGCCAGCATACTTACCAACTGGGGGATGCTGTTCTTACCTGCACATCTCTTCAGCGAACCAAGTATTCATCTTTACAATTTCCGGAATGCCGAAATCTTCATCTTGGCACCGCAGCATGATGCGTTCTATTGTCGACAGCAGCACCTGAAAGGAAAAACAGAAGACAAGGTTAGACATCGAAAAAAAGTCGCTTTAAGGTTGTGCTTCGCCATAATTCACGCTTTCCTGAAACCATCACTTACCTGCTGTCGAACATTGCAGTAGCATCCATCTTCCATCTGGCCACGTCTTGCATCTCACAGCTGCATTGAGGCCGCATTTCCATCTAAGGGAAGAAAACAGAACAAACAGCATCACAAGAGCTCAAGAAAGACTTACCAATCATAAGGAGAAGCATAGTTACAGCTGGCCTGGACTTATCCTTATCAGTGATCAGTGAATGAATGAGATCCCATTCGACGTGCTGTTACGCTGACCTGGACCCCACAGGGGTGTCGATCGGTCCCGGACAGTTGCGGTCTCCTTCAACGTGATGCGTAGTGCAGAGATGACTGTCTGGACTGGCCCGCCTAGTCTTGTCTGCTAGACCCGAAGAAGTATTTTCCTGCAAGTGGAGACAGGGATTAACCACCTGTGGGTTTTAGTGATGGCCTCCCAACTGTTCTCGCTCTCCCCCACTAATCACCTCCGATATCCCCTTAGGAACCTCACCTTATGTTCGTAAAAGATGAGCTCTCCATTCTGCGTGTCTTGCAGGGGCGCATAGATGCCAGTTACTTCACTGGTTTGAAGGCGTTGGGAGAGTTCCGGTAAGTATTGACTCTGAAGTCCCAGGCGGGATTGGCAAGTATCAAGTTCAAAGAGTTCAATGTGCCCGATGTTCACTCTTGTCCCCATCCTTCCTTAAGTTGCAACTGAGTTCGTGAGAAGAAGGTCTCGTAGCTGCTGCTGGCGTTCAGGTAAGAGTCTGTGTTACCCAACGCTGTCCGGTAAATATTGCATGCGTTAACGTGTTGTTTTTCTCCCTCTTTGCAGATGCGGCATATGAAAATGTGGAGAGTTATGGAATAATACTGCTGGTGGTAAATCTATGGTGGTAAGAGGTTGTATTTGTTGATTGCCTTGGCTCACCTTGTTTTTTTCTTGTGTCCCTTAGGTTATGGATTACAGCAAAGAAATGATGTAGACAGTGCCAGATCGAAAGATGTTGTGAGAACTGGTGAGTATGGCACCATGCTGGAGCTGGCGGAGGGACGCGTGCAGGACTGATGTACTTTCCAGGTCCGGAGATGAAATGGTTCCGGAATTAGGTGAGGAATTTGAAATAAGTTTGTTTTCTAACCTTGTCCTTTTCTTCTTCTTTAGTCTAGGAGCTCCAGATTCGAGGCGGGCGTGGCAGAAGACTGGATGCTGGCTGCAGGCACGCGGGCGTGGCAGAAGACTGGATGCTGGCTGCAGGCACGGTGAGCGTCATGCTGCTGGATGCAGAATAATGCGAAGCATGTGCTGCTGTTCGGGTGTGGTTTAAATAGCCTCCAAAGTAGTTCCAGGTAAGAAGTTCCCTAGAGCCACGCCTCAGTAAAAAATAGTCCCTGTAACAAAATAGTCCCATCCAGGCCTCATGTAGGCTTGGACTCTTTTGCAGCATGGTCTGCATCAGGTAAGTAAAGTCTATGAGCCTGGCGCCTATGACGCCAGGACTGATTTCTATGATGAGCCTGGCGCCTAAGGCGCCAGGACTGAACCCAGATGGCCCCTAGCCGGGGCTGCTGAGGTTCTGCTGAGGTTTAAACAAATGTCTGGATGCCTGCTCCTGGAGCTGATGGCCTTGGTCCTGATGCCCGGGGCTAGGCATCATGACACGTGCCCCTGCCAGAACTAGCAGGATGGAGAGATTATCTTCCATCATTCACAGGTGAGCTTTATGGGCCGGCGTATGCTCATAGAAACCGTACTTTGAGGTGAAGGGTTCGAGAGGTACAACAATCACAGATTGGCACACTCACACAATGTTATCTCTACGCAGGAGCAGTATCACCCAGTACCACCGCTCACAGCTTTTTTACTGAGGGAGAGGCCACACCACAACAATCAACACCGGTTCAGGTGGTTCTTCCAGAAGCAGTGCCTCTAGCCCCTCCCGAACGCTTCATCAGTGACTCAAACAAGTTTGCTGTATTTATGAGCCAATGTCACCTTAATTTCTTGTGCAGACCAGGAGCTTTTCCTAATGACCAAACCAAAGTAATGTGTGTACTCTCGTATTTAGGAGGTAGTGCGGCGGACTGGTCTATACCATTGGTAAATCAAGATGACCCTTTACTCCGGAACTTTGGGAATTTCCACCATGACATGGAGAAATTGTTTGCCCGTCATACTCAAGGACAAGCCCTGGACAACAAGTTGTCACTCAGACAAGGGAGTCAAGATCTATTAACCTATATTGCAACCTTCAATCGTCTCATAGCCCAGACCAACTGGCCAGAAGGGAAGAAGATTACACGCTTTTACCAAGGCTTACGTGGAGAACTTAAGGATGTGTTGGGGCAAGTGGTGAATCCCCCTGAGAGGTATGCAGACTACATAGACCTGACGGTGCAAATCGATCATAGGTTGCAGAATCGGAAAATGGATCAAGCTAGATCAGAGGGATGGTCAGTTTACGTACGACCTCGTGAGAATCAGACTAAACCACATGAACAGTCTGAGCCAATGCAAATTGGTGGATTACGTAGTCATATTATCAAAGCAGAAAGGGAAAAAAGAAGACAAGAACAGCTATGCTTATATTGTGGAGAAGCATGTAATTTCCTCTGTGACTGCCCGGTAAAACCATCCAAGAAAACGGTTGGGGCAAAAGACAAAACTGATGAAGAAGAAGAACAGAACTCGGGAAACCCTGATGCCGGGCAATTGTACGCGTCTGCTTGTCGAGCATGGTAAAGGAATCTGTACAGACCTTAAATCTAGTCCCTACAGTGCTTTTGGTGAATCACAAGCAACCATCAAAAATACATGCCTTTGAGGCATATATTGATTGTGGAGCAGTGGCTAACTACATTGACCAAGATTTGGCTCTCCAAATAGGCCTTCCTCTCCAACAGAAGCAGAAATCAGAAAATGTCACTGCTGTGGATGGTTCTCAGCTATCATCTGGCCCGGTGACACAACACACTGAGAAAGTCAAGCTTTTGTGTCAAGACGGGCATCAAGAGGACATTTCTTTCGATCTCATTGGTGCTCCTCAGTTCCAGATGATATTGGGCATGTCCTGGCTGAAGACCCACAATCCTAGGATCGATTGGCGAAAACGAGTTCTGACATTTCCTCATGATTGTGCCGACACATGTTACGAAAAAGTTTACACCAATCTGAAATCGAAGAAAGGAATCGTGTTGGGCCTCATCAGCTCCTTACCGCTTGAATACCAAGATTACCAGGACGTCTTCAAAAAAGAGCAAGCCAACGTTCTGCCCCCACACAGACCCTACAATTGTCAAATAGCTGTTGTACCCGGAGCCCAGATCCTTTGCAGCCAAATTTACGCTTTGACAGAACAGGAAAATCAGCATCTTAGAACTTACCTGGATCAGTACCTGGCAAACGGTTTCATTCGCCCGTTCAAGTCACCTGCCCCCTTGCCCTTATTCTTAGTGCCTAAAAAGGAGGGGTACTTAAGCACTTGCAACGACTATAGAGCCATCAATCAGATCACAGTAAAAAATGGATATCCTTTACCACTTATACCAGAGCTCCTGGACCAAGTGAAACCTCCTGAAATCTACACAAAACTGGATTTAAGAGGGGCATACCATCTTGAAAGAGTAAAAGAGGGAGACGAGTTGAAAACGGCCTTCCGCATGAAGTATGGCCTCTTTGAATACCAGGTCATGCCCTTCAGGCTATGCAATGCCCCCGCCGCGTTCCAATTCTTTATGAATAATGTACTCTGTGAACTACTGGATGTTTGCACTCTTGTTTACATTGACGACATTCTTATCTACTGCAATTCCATGGAAGAACATGTAGGCCATGTCCGGGCAGTCTTAGAGAAGCTTCGACAACACCAATTGTATGCCAAGTTCGAAAAAAAATGTCTCCATGTAACCGAGCTCGGTTTCATGCTCACACCACAAGGTGTACATATGGATACACGAAAGGTGGATGCAATCCTCCAATGGCCCTCACCAACATCCATGAAAGGAGTGCAAAGCGTGCTCGGATTCACCAACTTTTACCGTCAGTTTATACCTGGGTTTCACAAATTGTACATCCAATTACCTACTTGTTAAAGAAAAATCAAAGTTCCATTGGTCGACAGAAGCTGAAGAAGCCTTCCAGAAGTTGAAACTAGCATTCACTACAGCACCAGTCCTTCGACACCCACGACCAGACCTACCTTACATAGTTGAGACAGATGTTTCAAAAATAGCCATGGGAGCAATATTGTCACAACAAGACCCTGAAATCGGACAACAACACCCCGTCGCATTCTGGTCCAACAAATGTTCAGCCCCCCGAGCAATCACAGATAAGGAATTACTGGCGATTAAAGAAGCATTCAAGGGCTGGAGACATTACCTTCTTGGGGCGAGACATACCGCCCCTGCCGTCCTGACAAAGTACCCATATCTGTTGACTAATAGTGTTCTTTTCTTTTTTCTTTTGATATTGAATGAGCTGTTGATCAAGTATTAAAAGGCACAGATGTTTTGCTACAAATAAATATGGCCCAAAAAGGCTGCCTGTATTTAAGCTTTTTTTCTTACAGCACAACAAATATACCTCATCAGTACAGCAAACGATCGACGCACTTGAATAACCACCGACGTTATTAATTGTTGGCATTATCATGTGTATCTATGGTACATTTGTATCTTTTCCTGCAATTTTAACAATGTACAGTACTCTTAAAAAGACAATTGCACAACGTTACTCCCATTACAATTGCGTGATGTTAATTTATATGGTTTTAAGTTTTTTCTTTGACTGACGATATATATTAACTGTAGTAAGTTTATATGGTGGGGCATATCAAGGAGGGGTGTGATAGAGGGGATTGTGTAGTTGTGGGTGTAGATGTGGGAGGGAGGTTAACAAAAGACAAACATTCTAAATTATTACTCAATTTGTAACTTATAAGTACTGTTTGAGGGTTCTGTAGAATTAAAAGGGAAATGGGCACCACAAGAAAATATGATGAATACAGGTGCCTTAGTCTAGCTACAATGGAAGACATGCACCATCGCAAATTTAGTAACATCTGGTATAATGACATGTGCTCAGTGGGGAAAGTGCAGGCAAATGGGAGTTGTTATGATTGATCCTTAATCCCCCATATCTCAGGGGCCCCCAAAATGTTAATACTCCAGGAAATATTGTTGTTAGACATACAGTGCTGAGTTCATCTAGCGCTATGCCGAGTGTAGAGCTTGTTCCAGGTGCATGTAATATGACTTGTGCTGATGGATAAAGACAGTGGGCCTCATTACACGGTAGGCGGTAAGGGTTTACCGGTACCGGTATTTTACTGGTACTGGTAAACACTTACCGCCTCACTAAGAGGTCCCTTTGCGGGTTGACCAGGGAGATAATTACGGTACCGCAATTTGGGAAAAATTGGGGCAAAAATGGGAATGGGGAAGGGCAATGGGGGAAAGGGGAATTACCACCCCGCCAACCTTGGAATAGGGCGGTAATTCCCCTTTCCACCAAGGCGGTGCCAGTATTTTACCGGCATGGACCAAGGTGCTAATAGCACCTTGGTCCACCGCCATCTGTGTAATGAGGCCCAGTGAAAGGTGTTCAAGAATATTAAAGACCTGCATGGTATGCCACGTCTGCTCATAAAGATGGATGGTGTACTGTTTGTATTCAACAAACGGGAAGGAGCAGTGGTCAGCTGCACAGCTGAGGGCCTGGCGGGGTCTGACAAACAAGTGGTATGGGAAGTTAACAACTTGTGTCAGAGCATCTGGATGGCACACACTTCAAAACAAACATGTATTGAAGCAAAAGAAGGTCCAGTGAAGGTACAAATGCACAAAAGAATACAAGGTGTGCTTTGAAGGTGTGGGCACTGTTCCTGTAGAGAATAATAATAAGTGTAACAAGACGTATAGTCCAGATATCAAAAAGGGCACTCCAGCACTTATGGACATGTATTGGGTGTGCAGTCAGCAGGCATATATGCACCTCCCACCATCATGGAGGGACACGTGTTTGTTGGCCACCCTGCATTCATCCAATTTTGTGGTTCTTGACATGCATCTTGTGATAGCACCAAACACGCCCCAGTCCACACAGGGAAGAAGAAAGAAGAGAACCCTCAGATGGCAGAATAGGTGTTCAAATTACCTATCTGTGGACTCCTCCAAATTACTGAAAGAAATTCCCGGCAAATATTGACTATACACCAAAGCTGAGGTCTTCTTACCATCAATAGTGTTACCAGAAGTACAGGCGGCAGCCAAGGCAAAGAGGCTGTAAATAGTCCAGTGGGAAGTTATCCAGTTGGCTAATGACAAGGAGCAAGGACTAAATGCGATTAAAGGTGAAATTAGGGCAATTAGGTTGATGACACTCCACAAATGCTGGATCCTGGACTTGCTTACAGGCATGGAAGTGGGAGTTTGTAGGAAAATTGGACTATCATGTTGCAACTACATACCCCCAAATGATGCAGATATTTGGTCATTGACGCACATCATAGGAGCCCTGGACAAGCTGAAGAGGAATGCAAGCTGGGGATGGAATTCATTCACATGATTGTTTCGATAACATGTCCTCATGGATGCCATCCTGGATGGGAGTACTGGTGAAGATATTGGTCACCATTGTAGTGCTCCTGTTGGTGATATTCTGCACTTGCCTGATGATCCTTCGATGATGTGCAAATACTCTTTCCAATAGTGCAATGATGATGGTTACAATTAGGGTAAATAGAGCTCCTCGTGGTACAAAAGAGGGGCAGCCCCAAACAGAGTATCTGAGAAAACAAAACATATTGTGAGGATCGAACATAGTATTAATCCCCTGGGAATGGTGACTACAACCCCACCAGACCCAGAGACTTACACTGAGCATTGGGTGGACTTGTCAGGTGATGGAGGATGTATTTATCTTACATGTACCCTGGAACAATATGCCCATGCTTGAGAAAGCTTGAGTGATGAGTGATGCTTGAGATTGGGTGCCAAATAAAGGGACATGGAGTTATGAGGAGTGTAAGGAACTCATGGTGGCAACAGTAAAGACAGACACAAGTGATCACAGTTCGAGGGTGTCTATAGAACTTTAAATGCAGGATGAACAATGAAAAATAAGGCAGTCCTAGTGGGGTTGTGTCAAAATAAAAGGGCCTATACTGAGAAAAACCTATTGTAATTCCTAACAACGAATTACAGAAAGAGTGTGGGATAGGGTATCAAAATAAAGGAAACTGTGTTCAAATCTGTGTTCAAATCAAATAATAACTCAGGGTGTGATTGCCTTGGGGTCTCCCTTCCCCATGTTTTTAGCATGGTGCAAGGTGGGACTTTGGAGCACAGCACAGACTCAAGCCTTCCCAGCACAAGCTGACAGTTCCATTCCAGCTGGCACAGCCCATGCTCAAGCCTGCTCAGTATGAGCTGACAGTTCTGTTCCAGTTATCAGGTTCTTTGATGGTAAAGTCTCTTTTCAAAAAAAGTCTCTTTCGTCGAGGACTGATGTATTCAACAAACAAACACAAAGTTCTGCTTCACGTAGACTTTGGGTCACAGCTTCACCCAGGTGTTCCCCTCTTCTGGATGTAGACCCTTCACAATATCGATTTCAATAATTTCACAAATAAATGTTCTCTTCTCAGTGTAATTTTGGTGCTAGCGTTTCACCCCTGGATCTCCCTTGACTGAGCTTGAATCCCAAATGACAAGGGGGACACTTTCCTTATCCATGTTCGAGCAATACTTCTTGCTTTCAGAAATATTAATGTCTTTAAACAAGTTTTTGACATTTGCCACGCTTTACTGGTTTCCTTCTTCCATGTTCACTCTCGCCACCTTTTGGTTGTCAGTTTCCATCTACGGGGTTCACTCTCGTCATCTTTTGGTTGTCGGTGTCCCTCTTTTGGGCTCACTATCACCAACCTTTGGTTGTTGGATTCCCTCTGCTGGGTTCACTCTTACAGAAGGTTATAGATAGTTCATCAGGGGACTTTTGACTTCGCCCCCTCTCATGAGCATCCCTCCACCAGGTTCACTCTTGCTAATATTTACAATATACAGTTCATTTATTGAGGTTCACCATGTAGGATTCACTTCTCTTAGCTTTCTCAATCATCTGCCGGTCAAAGAATTTCGATGGCACAGAGGAGTTTACAAGACCCCTGTAGGACCACTTTGACCTCATTTTATCTCTTCTCAAGGGCTTCTGGTTATGGTAGTCTTTCTACCATTGGATAATCACCCAGAGTTTTCTGCCTGAGCACCCAGGTGGTGCAGGCCTTCTGTGTTGCTGGTTTTCCCCCTCTTCAGCTTCTCAAAGTTCCAATTGGCTATTTTTCGTTCAAAACAGTTTGGGTTCCTATTTATCCTCCCCTCGACTCACCGGCTGTGATGAACCGCTTGCCTTTCTTTATCCTTGGAGTCAAGGTTCGCACCTCAGATCAACATCCTTCTCTGGCTTGTTTATCAGCTTAGACATCTGCTGCAACATACGCAGGCCTTTGTTTGGTGTCTTATGTCTTCATTTGCAGAGGCTTCACAGGCATGGTTCGGAAAGGGCAAGGTCACCTCTCTCCTTGTCAAGCCCTCGGTCTGTGCAGTCTTTCTCCTTCTCTTGAGCTGCCATGCTGAGTTAGCTTTTGCATCGTGTGGTTTGGCTTGCTCTCTCTGTGCTCTTGTGCTACACCTTTTATCCCTGTGGGGAAAGGAACGGGCAGTCAGGTGTGGGTGATTTTGGTTGATGGCCTGACTCTGCCTGACGTTTGTGTCGGGACATGTCAGGTAAACAGCTCTTTGGTTGGTCTACCTTCTTCCACGGGGCAACAAGGGGTTTGTGTCAAAAGGTGGATTTTCATCATGGTAAATTATGAGCTTGGTCCTATGGGGGTTGGTAAATTCAGAAGGGTGGGATCGGTAGGGTTTGTGGAGCAAAAGCAAATGATTGGATTATCACAAAACAAACAAGGGGGTTTGTGCGAGTGGCAGTGTTTTATCTGAGCAGGCTGGAAATGATAATCAGAGGGATGGGATTGGTGGGGTTTTGTAAAGGGAGATTGGGTGCTCGGAGAATTATTGGGAGCATCCAAGTAGAAGACAGGATAGCGATGGTTCTGGGTGTTGTGCATTTGGAGTGCAAACGGGGTTGGGTTCCTAAGGTATCCATCAGATATGGAGGGGTTGTTTGATTTGTTAATTTCAGAGGTCTAGGGGTGATGGGATTCTAGTAAGGGAGCTTTATTGGGAGGAAGGAAGAAACATGTGCTACAACCTACAAAGGTCTTAGGGATCTCATCCTCCTCTCCTTCTCAGGTAGAATACTGCATCTCACCTGGGATATTTCTCCAAGCATAACCCCAGGCTACCCTACCCAGGTTATCCTCCCTCGCTCATCAACCCCCAGGGTTGGGATCTCAGAGCGCCAGCCCTCACCTGGCCATCTGAATAAGGATTCCCAGAGGTCTGCTTGGGAGAATACAGTCAGGTTTCTCACAGGAGGCACAGACAATGGTAGCAGATTTACTTAATGTAGGATTAATTAAGGGGGGAATGTTGGGATTCATGCCCAGCTTCCCTGTATGAGGTGGCAGGGGGGTAGGGGAGGTGCATAGGTTGTAGAATCTTGTTGGAAGTATAAAGGTTGTAGACGTTAGCTTTTCCAAGCAGCAAAAATATACACTACAATCTCTCACCCGCTCCCATCTAAAACGATATTGTTTCCCACTTTAGGCCCATATAATCTGAAAGGAATGTGAAAAGTAAAGTGTGGGTAAGGTTGCACCTGTCCCTGAATGACATTCTCATGAAGGACAAGTGCGCTCTGTGGCAGTAGAATTTGAATGCCCCTGCTGACATGTGTTTTTGTTTTGGAAGTAACACATGTGTTATCCTCGCAAAAGGTGTTCCGAGACATTTCAGGGTTGTATTTATTCTGTGTCTGGTTGTCAGAAAGTCTGCCCTACATCCTTCACATCCATAAATGGGGAAGGCAAACCAGTAGTGTTTTTGGATGTCGGGAAGTATCAGTGAAATGCAGAGCAGTGTAACAGCCCAATCCAGAATGTTTAGACTCACTTAAACACGTACATGCTTTCATTCTCACTCGCACACATGCACCTAAAAGAACCCATTCACATACTTGTTTCTTCTTGCACACACATGTATGCTGTAAGAAACCTGAAAGTGTCTCACTGTCTGAACCCTGAGGATCTCTTTCTCAGGTAGCCAGGGCATGGCCATCAGCCTTGGATCCAGACCTGGGGGTGGACAAGTGCAGTAGGATCACATGGGAGAGGGGTCCTGGGAGAATGGGGGTGAGACATCCAATGGTGAGATGCGGTATTTCCCCCCTTTCGACACTTCCTCTACCTTTATAGGCTATTCTAAATCCTGTCCTGGTATCCCCCCTAAAAGGAAGCACAGGAAAACCAAGAGAAAGAAATTGCAATATCCAGCTCATGAATTACAACCGTAGGGCTATCCGCCTGTCTCAGATATGCCCCTACCAAAAATTCCTTCAGTTGAAATAGAATATTGTCAAACCATTCTCATTATGCCCCCACACCTATCTGTAAAACCAAACCACACCAACACATTTATTTACCCTCACACACTCACCCTGTTTATTTGGACAAAACCTCCCCACTGCCTTTATCTACAAACACTGAGACGAGGAAGAGGGGAGCTGAAAGAATGAAGATCTCTCACAACACAACTGAGAGAGAAAAGAAGGACTATGCCATACTAAGATGCGACTGTCCCACTAATGAGGCCAGGCTAGGCCTCCTTTTCCAACTACTCACAACTGACTCCACTTGAGAATCCCAGGAAGTATAAATGGCAGAGCAAGAGTGCACGCTTTGATCAAGCTGGCGATTCTGCAAAGTGTTGAGACGGCAGAGGAAGATCAGATGAGATGCAGATACCCTGGGAGACATGGAGGAGGAGGGAATCACCACAGTTGACCAGGAGAGGTTGCAGTGATGGGAGAGACCTATACCACCAGGAGGAAAAACTAGGGGCCGATGATATCTCCTGGCGGTGCCACACCAGCGCTCCTCCCCTGGGCCCAGCAGGCAATCCAAGGTCTCTGAGGGGCAGGTGATGAGGCCCTGACCTCATGACACATCCTCACTGAGGCACCTGCAGCTCCCAAAGCCACGGACTGGTGTTTTGGAGAGCTTTAAAGAGGGAGCAAAATACACTGCTAGGCCTTCTGGGAATGAAAGTCCAAAACTGTTTTTGTTGTGAAAACTGAAGAAGGATCCCCATCTTGCAGAGGGAGATCCTTAAAGCAAGGTGAGAAGGTCTGAGCATGGAAGAGTGGGACCTTGTGGTCCGTGCCCGGCAGAGGGCGACCCTGAGAGCGAGAAGGCTTGAGCCCGGAATAGGGGAACCTGAACTTTAAGAAAACCCAGTGGAGGACCTGCAGCAGAGTTGTCTGGCTCCACATGGGCGTTCATTTGAAGGACTCTGTCTGGTTCCCTTTGTTGAAACTACAAATACCAAGAGGCCCTAGGAGAGACCAGCATAAGAGGTCAAAGTGATCATACAAGGGTCGAGCAAAAACCCTTCTACAATGGAAAGTTGTTGACACGCTGAGGAAACAAAGTGAACTATGTTACTGGGGGAAAATGTGAACACAAAATGTTATTCCCCTCCTCAGCTAACCTCTTAAACTCCCCTATCCTGTTTTTTATATGTTTTGTTACAAATACATAAATAAAAATAAATAAAACCCAACTGAGGCATGCCTACAAATTAGGGTGACCAGTAACAACTGTGAGAACATTGTGTTCATAGAACTGCATGAAGCCTGGCTGGGGGCTTTAGGGAAAGCCTGGCTGGAGGCTGAGACCCGGACTTAGGTAAGAAGTGAAAATAGGGGGTCTAGAGTGATTTTTGTGTGAAATGTGGCAATTGTGAACCCGACTGAGGGATGCCGAATAAAAGCTAGGGTAACGGAACCCTGATGAGATGATAACATTGTGAAATGTTTTCGAATGACTATGTGAACCCATGGACGGATGTCAGGGGTAAGGCTAAGGGAAGTGAGTCCTGCATTGTGATAAAGCAAAGTGAACTGTGTATCTGGCCATAGTGAACCCGACCAGGGGAGGCTAACATTAAAAAAAGAATCAGAGCCCAGTTGAGGGGGATCCAGAGGTGTAGAGTCATCACCCAACATAAAGGATTACGGAAAGGAACTTTTGTTTTTTATTTTTGACACATCAAACCCTTGGAGGCAATATAATTAGTATGTAAGAGGCTTGGCCACAGAAGGTGCTGATATCATTGAAAATAACTAACATCGTGGTGGAGAAGCCCAGGTGTGTGTTGTGCTCAGGAGTCCAGCCTTGTCCCATGCTAAAAACGTGGGGAAGGGAAACCACAGCTACACCATTCTGACCTATCATTTTGGTGAACACTTCTTTCTTTTCTGGTGAACATTATCACACACTATTTTGTAACTTAACAGTAAGGATTGGCAATAGTTTCTTTTTAGTATGGGCACATTTTTATCATTATTATTTGATGACTGTAGCTTGCTCCCATCTTATATTTAGATTTAGATTACGAGTTTTTCTCACCCAATTATAGTTTAATAAACACTCTTGAACTGTGATCACTTGTGTCTGTCTTTACTATTGCCACCATGAGTTCCTTACAATGCACACACACACTTTTTTTACACTTACCTTTCAATGAGGTCATGGTGACCTGACCGCTATCTGTTGCAAAGATCTTTTGTGTGACAGCAATGAAACAGGTGGCATTGTCAAGATGCCTGTCCCCTTGGGATATGATATGCTATTTTATTTATAGTGTACCCATGCACAAGTGTTTCAAGACGCGAAACGCCTTGATATGATAAGGCATTTATAACGCACCTATACACAAGTGTTTCAAGGCGCGACAACTTGGGAGTTGAAGGGTTATTCTGGGCATGAAAAGCAGAGGCCTAGCATGCAGGGGTGCACTGTTGACAAAAGGAGGCCATGGAAATACTTTTCAAAGTGACCCCCCCATATTACAAATTTTTAGCAAGCCCAACCCTTTCCCAATGAGAACATGTGGAAAGAAAACTGATTACCACACAAAAGGGGCCCCGGGTGCAGGGGCATACCAGGAAATCGGCAGAGTTCCTTATAACCTAGTCCTCCCCTGCTGGGATGGTGCAAGTGAGCTATCAACGCTGTCATCCTAAAACAATCTCTTTCGCTATCACATAAGTAGACACAGGCCCATCGTCATGGATGACTGTTGCCTTCTTCCTGGTAAAACAAATAATTTGCTTTACTGCAGCAGACTATTGTCTGCATAGATTTCATCATGGGGGATGGAAGATTAAAACATATATGAACATGAAGAATTTCTGCTACACACACAATTCACTGATAGCTGATAGCTGATAAGTTAATTGCTTACCATCAGGTATTTGGCACACATTTACCTTAGGAGTGGATAGGGTCTGCCTGAGGGCATTTTCTTTTTTTACATGCACCATGTTAAAATGTGCTATGATTAACCTAAACTACTTCTGCATATGTGCACTTACCTTTTGTGTAATTTTTTATGTAGTATATATTTTTAATATACCTGTGTAGTGTGTTCTCTGGGGGTGACTATTGGCATTAACTGTACTTCACTCCCGGCCTACCCTCTTGAGTGATCCTTGACTGTTCAGACATAAATACCACTTTAAAGAGTTTGGTCTATCTTTTGAATGGAATCCCTGCCTTTTTATTAGGTCAGATAAGGGTTCTGCAACTTTTGCCTCTCCAGATGTTGTGTACAACACATTCCATTAGCCCTACCCAGCATAGTGTATGCTGGAAGCTGATGGGAGTTGTAGTCCAAGAACATCTGGTTACAGAACCCTGGGTTAGATGTTTAACATCCCTCTCTGTAGGGTGGTAAAAAGGTCTCCCTAAAAGATACATTTTCAGGGACATCATTTCACCAAAATGCCAGGCGTAGCGGAAGTGAAATCACACGACCCTTGAACTCTGATGTCAGCACAGGAAGTGATGTCATTTGACCCCACCCCAAAGTGACATCACCGGAAGCGATGGAGCACAACCTTACACCCCGTGGCAAAACAGGAAGTGGCATCACACAGCATTGTTCCTAACTACACCACCATTAATGTGGTTATGATATCACTGTAATGTGATGAACAATTCATACAAGACTGAATCACCATATGTATCGATAATATCATTGTGTATAGGCCCATATTACCAAATCACTGTGAATACATGCAGACGTTCAAGGCCAAATGAGAATGATGTGTTATTATATAGCATTTATGCTTAAGGGCTTTATATAGAACAACTATACCTACAATATCCACCGACCTCTGTTGGTACTCATTTATAGACCTCCGAAGGATGAAAGGCTGAATTGGCCTTGCCGGGATTCGAACCTGCAACTTGCAGACCACACAAACATTGCAACAGAGATTGCTCAAACCAATGAGTTATCTTATCAGCTTTAGCTATTTTACCATGTATAGTAAAATTAGCCACTACATGTCTTAATGTTCTCAAAGTCAGAAAGCAAATTACACTCTGTAGTGGATGCCAATAAACTTGAAACTGAGATTTAACAGCAGGCCAGTTCATCTGCAGGTCTGGTGCAAAGTGGACCACATGTCAAGCTGCATGGATCTACTTTTCAGGCTTCAGAGGTTGGCAAAATACATTTAATTGGGAGGGTGCATAACTGTGTGTTAAAGAATTTTGAGTAGCGCAAGGAAATCAGAGCACTCACGCGGCATCTCGTACTTTGGGCACTAGTTACCTCATACATGCAAACAAACATCCTGAACAGCATGCCAGGGAGATAGGAAAGATAGGCACATTACAGCAAAGCATTAATTGTGGCCCAATGAAATCAAGGGCCACTTGATGAGCTATGATCAAACATTTCTACACTGTACACAAGCTTTTAGGCACAAGGATTTTGTGAAGTGACCAAGGACACCAAGCTGGAATGTCTTGTGATGATCTTAACAGAGACAGCAGCAGAAAAACACATTCTATAACTGCAACTTGCGAAAAGCAAAAGACTTATAGTTGTTGTCTGCATTGTGAATTTGAGGTGTTTAAAAACAGACTAAATCACTGACTCACCACCTGAAGTCTGCCTAAAATAAACCATTAATGAGTCTATCTATTATAGTATAGAATTCCAGAAAGATTATTTGTTATTCCTATTCTTTCTTATTTAGGGTCACTGCTCAAAGTGCTACACTTGTGGAAACTCCTGTTTTTGAAGAGGCCTGAACAAGAAAGCCAGCCACTCCAGAAACAAAGAGACACATGGTGCTGGCCACAGCCCAGAACCTTCCACTAAAAAGCAAACAAACACAAATGGAAAAAGCCTTTTTTGTTTTTGTATTTTATTTTAGGGGTAGGACTGGAGACCACAGGGGAAGCAAGGGAGACCTCAGGGGTCACAGTTGCGACCCTCGGCGACCCCCAAATGATGTCCCTGCACCTTTTCCTTTCGAGAAAATCGACTTCATAAACATTAATACTGTGGAGCAGTTTGATGAATATCTCTGTATCAGAGATTTCAAATTACCTTAAGATAGTATAGTTTTCTCTTAGAAACATGGGGGGAGAGACAGTTATAGTCTACACAACAATCACTGTCAGTACTTAATTGACCATGCTGCCTCTGCCATCCAACTCCATCCGTGTACCATATCGTATCCCATTTTATGATGCTGTTCTTACGTAAAGTGGTATAATTTATTGCATGCTGATGGTATTGATTGATTTGTATTGTGGTATGATTTATAAGAATGCTGGTTTATGCTGATGGATGTTTTGCTGTCATTCCAAGCAGCCTTCCTGTAACAAACCGTTTCATAGAAACGTTTTTGCAGCGCGATTTCTCAAGGTATCTTCACTGGGGTACACATTGTGTTGTTTTAAAAATTAATTGAATCCTTACACATTTGCAATGTTGCATAGTTTCTGTAATACTAACCAAGCATATCGTTTTGTTTAATGAAATCTATTCATCCTGTCCCTGTACATTATAGTTAAGCTCATAAAAGACAAACAAAGATATTGTTTTGTGAAATCTGATTAGGTGAGTCCAAACATCTGTCTTTCTAGATGTAAATGTCCTATACTGCGGGGTATGTGTTGATGTCTTCATATGTGGATTGTGTTTGCTGTGTGACTTGTTAGATAAATGTGCTTTGTTGTTCTGCTTGCTTTGAAGCATCGATTTGAGCACTGTGTCTTTAAGAAAGCCTCTGCTAAAAGCTTGCGAGATTGTGAAGCGGAGCAAAGTGAGGAAGTGTTCAGTGTGTTCAGCTGTGGGCAGCAGAGGCGTTGCTAGGCGGCGGGCTAAGGGGGAATATAGCCCTGATCTTTTGGTTGTAGCCCCGGATAGAATCTCAGGAGCTACAATCAAAAGGCTAGCTAGCCCCCAGTCCCGACAGTTCCGACATCAGCGTAGCCCTGGGTCTTTTACAGACCTAGCAACACTCCTGGTGGACAGGTTGGCAAGATTCACTCCCGTCACAGAGCTTGGTGTTTGGGGCCTGTGTTTGGTGTGGCCTCCCAGTGCCTGCATCCAGTTACATCTTGAATTCAATAGGCTGTGTAGTGTGGGCTTCTCCTTGCTCTTGTTTCCTACCTCCTATACTATGGAATGACTTACAGACAGATTTGTTGTGGAAAAATGATTGGCCGTAGGCATTTATTTTCTACAGAAAATAACACAAACAAGAATCATGATAACAACATGTGTCTGTGCTTTTGGGCACTCTGTGTCCAGGGTTAGCGATGCTAGCCTTCTCCTTGGTCAGTCTTGGTTACCCTCGGGCATCCGTTCCTGGACACGTGCCACCTACGATTTCTTCTACCGTGTACCGAAGAAAGTACTCGGCGTTCCTGCTCCTCTCTCCGCTCGTCTCCTTCTTCCCGAAGTTTTGCAGTGTGGGTTGGGTGGCTAAACGTTTCCTTCTCCTTTGCCCAGGTCCCAAGACACCTACCCGAACGAGGTGAGAGTCTTGCCTGGTTTGTTTTTCCCCCTTGTCCTTTGGCCATACTTATACCCCCTCTGTCCTTTGTTATTCTCCTGGGGGCCGGGCCCTCCCCAGCCCCCCTGCAGGTTTCCCCTCACACCTTTCCTGTTGTTGGGGGCTGTTGCCTGGCAACGCTGGGGCAGTGGCGCCAACTGGCTGCCCCTCCCCATGTTTCTTCGCGCCATCTCGCCCCCACCCCGCGCCTACCCCCCAGGCCCTCTATCGGGCCGTACTTTGCACGGCCCAGGGCCTGGGGCATAGGCTGTGTAGTGTGGGCTTCTCCTTGCTCTTGTTTCCTACCTCCTATACTATGGAATGACTTACAGACAGATTTGTTGTGGAAAAATGATTGGCCGTAGGCATTTATTTTCTACAGAAAATAACACAAACAAGAATCATGATAACAACATGTGTCTGTGCTTTTGGGCACACCGTGTCCAGGGTTAGCGATGCCAGCCTTCTCCTTGGTCAGCCTCGGTTACCCTTGGGCATCCGTTCCTGGACACGTGCCGCCACACCTGAGTGGGCGTTGCCTCGGCCGCTCAGGTTCCCCCCAAAAGTACCCGTGTCTACATCCCCTCTCCTCTAATGCCCTGAAATTAGTGTCTGAAGAAAAAAGAAAAAAAATAACCATCCCTTTGTTGTACAGGTGTAACCTGTCATGATGTGACCTCTCTGGCCTTATAAAATGGAAGCCTGTGCTCCTGCCATATTTTACCACTGCCTTGTTCAGTTTCTTCCTCGCTGTTTCCACGGCCTCCTCCGCTGTGCCCCATCCTATGTTCTATGTGGTATCATTATTGACATGAAAATCTCTGTTTCCCTCAGCCTGAGATCCCTTTAGATCCCCTGTTAACATTCCCTCTTTCCAGGCCATGCCCTGCTACAGTATTCCAGTCTACTGGCTCCCTTATTCTACAAGCCCTTTAATATGCTATTGCATCTTTTTTATCTGCCCCTTCAACCTAGCCCCAAACCTTCAACTCATACTTTATTAGCGGGCTGTTTGTTGGGTCTATTACCCCTGCTATTTTCACGGTGTACGTAGCTGCGTCTAGATGTGCTGCCTCCCAATTTTTACTTTTTCCCTTTGGCCAAAAAGCCCCTTCCAAGGATTCACATATTTTTTGTTGTTGACCCTTCCCTTCATTTTTTACACCCGTCTAATAAATTACATTCTGCACATGCTTTCTCCGTTGCTTACCCGCTTCGTAACTTTTTTGGGCGTTCCTGCCCAGGTTTCCTTTGACTCACCCTGTTTCCTTTAGTTTTACTTATTTCTCGGATATCTTTTTGTTGCTAACCTTCCCTTCTCCTCCAGTGGAACCCATGCCTTTACCGGTGTGGGTGTTTATTTTCCTGCCATACCTGTGGCCATAATCTCCTTTTTCAGTCAACCTTTTGGCTAACCTTTTCATTAATTCCGGTGCTTATTTGTGGAACCCATGATTTTCCTGGTATGGGCGTTTATTTTCCTGCCATACACGTGGCCATATTTTCTTTTCCAGTCAGCCTTTCTGGCTAACCTTTTCATTCTTTCCGGTGCTTCTACTTGGAACCCATGCCTTTCCCGGCATGGGCGTTCTTTCCCTCTGCCATACGCATGGCCATGTTTTCTTTTCCCAGCAGCCTTCATGGCCAACCTTTTCATTCTTTCCGGTGCTTATTCTTGGGACCCATGCCTTTTTCGGTATGGGTGT
Source organism: Ambystoma mexicanum (assembly GCF_040938575.1). Lineage (NCBI taxonomy): Eukaryota > Metazoa > Chordata > Amphibia > Caudata > Ambystomatidae > Ambystoma > Ambystoma mexicanum. The sequence continues at coordinate 354,268,767 of NC_090941.1, read as the reverse complement.
TATTTTCCTGCCATACAGGTGGCCATATTTTCCTTTCCCAGTCAGCCTTATGGCTAACCTTTTCATTCTTTCCGGTGCTTCTACGTGGAACCCATGCCTTTCCAGGTATGGGCGTTATTTTCCTCTGCCATATGCGTGGCCATATTTTCCTTCCCCTAGTCAGCCTTATGGCTAACCTTTTCATTATTTCCGGTGCTTACTCGTGGAACCCATGCCTTGCCTGGTGTGGGCGTTCTCTGCCGTACGGTTGCCTACTGTTGCCCCAGAGCCATCTTTTCTTCCTGGTTGATAGACGATTGCCATGTGACTGTTCTCATTGAACACTTTGTAATTCCCCCTTTTCTGCCCTTCTGCTTATGCTCCATGCTCCCAGCTATGTTTTTTCAATATCTCCCCTGCCACCCCCTTGTGCCATTGGTGGGTGGTATGTTACTTTGCTACTCTGCCGTCCTCTCTGTGTCCCCTATTGACTGCCCCAAAAGGTTCTGTTCCCCTGACCTCAAACGATTCCTTGTCGTTGTTAACATATCCCCTGTTGTTGTCCCTGTCTTTGCTTCTATCATTATTTTCCAATTATTCCTGTTGCCCTCCTGAACTGTGGACCCTGTGGTCCCCTTTATCTTTTAATCCGTTAAACATGTACCGATTAAAACTCTCCTCGTCCCACCCTCTGTCCGGGTAACCTTTCATTTCCTTCTCACTCCCGCTCGTATTCCTTTCATGCATCCTCCCCAATGCTTTGTATACCTCCAAGACCCTTGTTGCTAAGTTTACAATGCCACTCCATCCTCTGGGTATTGTTGCAATACCGTCGGTGCCTATTGAGGGCTGTGTCCCGGATCCCCTGGGTCACCTAGTGGAAATGGACCTGCCCCTGCACTCTTGCCTGCCCATTCTACGCCAGAGCCCTTAACTCTCTCCTTAACTATTACTCCTTTCCATTTTACCCATGCTTCCAAGGGGTCCCACTGTTCCCCCCTGCTGCTCTCTACTTTGGTTGTGGAATTGGACCTGCCCCTGCACTCTTGCCTGCCCCTTCTATACCAGAGCCCTTCTCTCTCTCCTTACATAGTACCCCTTCCCATTTTACCCATGCTTCCAAGGGGTCCCTCTCTTCCTCCTCGCTGCTCGCTACCTCGGTTGTGGAAACCCCTTCCTCCATGTATTTTTTTTTGGCTTTCTCCCCCTCCTGTCAATGGTTCTGGGCGACTTACCCGTACCAGTGATGCCTGCGCTTAACCTCTTTACGATTTGCTTCCAATTTTTCTTCTGTCCTGGTGGCAGTGCCCTCACCTGCCGCTGTACTCCTCACTCAGCAAAGGCGACATTTTCCCTTGCCCTGACCTCCTTCCGCAGGATGTCCAGTACCCCTTTAGCCCCAAACCTTTTTCTGCCTTCTTGGCCCAACGGCTGCATTTCCTTTTGCCCTCTTTGCTCTTACCTCAGCCACTTTCTTTTCTCCTTGCCTAGTTTATTTCTTGTCAGCTCTCTTCCTCCTTGTTTTCCTTGTGCTTCTCCTGGTTTGTTAAATTCTGCTGCTGTATCCCCTCTCCTGCTTTGCACCGCTGTGCTGCCCCTTGCTCTCTTGTTCACTGCCCTTCTTTTGTGGTTACCTGCACGTCTAAGGAAGTCGAACCCTCAACCGTTCAGATACAAGTCACAACTCTTAATGACTGTGCCACAGAGTCTTGCCTGAAGCTACCTGCAAGAGAGTGCTGACTGATGCGCACGCCGTACTGTACACCACCGCCCCATTCATCTCTCTGGACATCCCACCAAACTCTCCCTTCTGACCCCCGCTATCCCTGGTGCAACCAAACCCTGGCCAATACCTCCTTCGTTGTACCAGCAATAATAAACCAGTATTTTGTATAGAAAGACTAATTAAGTTGTTGCATGCTTTAAAATCGTAACTATTTTCCACAACGCTTACAAAATTTTGAAGTTGGAGGTTCGGCTCGAACCCCCAACCTCTCAGGTACAAGTCACACAACACTTACTGACTGTGCCACAGACCAGTTCAGACACAGCCTGTATTCACATACCAAAGTGCCAATACTTTAGCATTTATATAGCGCTGCGAACCCTCAGACTTCTTAGCCCTGCTTATTTCCCATGATGTGTGGTGGCCATTTATCGACTTCGGAAGGATGCATGGTTTAGTTTGGCCCTGCTGGGATCCGAACCTGCGCCAGCAGGCTCTGTCCAGATGTCAACGTGAGCCCGCTACTCGGTGTGCTACCGGACCAGCTGTTGGCTCTTCCCTTTCAAAGTGAATCTAACATCGTACCCACAGAACCAACTACCTTGATTGTAACGCTTTGCCCTTTCACTCCCTGAACGTGGTGAACCATCGTGTGCGTACATTAATCGTACTGGGGTCGCCTCTACCCCAGCACCTATGTGTAATTAGCTGCAGCTATACATTTGCGTGTTAAATGCCGCCGCTCATAAACACCATGCGATGCCCATAATGACTATACCCTCCGTACTTTCTTATCATTTCCTGCTGTGACAACCGCACATCAATTCGCATGGTCATCTGCATTGAACCTGCCCTTATCAACTCAGCACATGAGCAACACAGCCGACTTGTGGGACAGCGCCCGCTCCCTTCAAATCCATACCATCTCGTATCCTCATACCAGAAAGCATAGCGTCTTAATCGTATGCTGCATCTCGTGCAGCTCCCACAACTTGCGTGCAAAAATGGCGGTAACAGAACTGCACCTGCTATGGTCAGACAACCCCCTGATAAACGACCCACGGAACATGCCTTATAACCGGCCTGTACCTTTAAAGTGTATATCTATAGCCAGTATAGAACATTTACATACCCACGGAAATAAACACTTTTTTAAAGTGAAATTTTTCAATGCTGTGTTTTGTGGCTATTTTCCTTCATCAGGATGCGAACCCTTGTCGTCCCATTTGGAGCTTGGCTGCTGTGCCACATGGAGCTGCTTTTTGCCTACAGCCACAATACCCCCAACCCCCCAGCATGGCTCAATAAATCATTTAACTAAAAGTAAACGCAGCATCTGCCCCAATTGTAAATTATCAGAATGTCCGACTTAAACAATGTAAAGCAGGTTTCTACCAAGTCTCTACCAATGTCAGGTGGCGTTCCTCATCGCAGCATTAGCACGGGCACCGAATGCGAGCCTGAGAACATAATTTCCCCGGCTGACCATCATTATGTCCACCTCCGGTTCCCCTCCTGAAAAAACAGTGCAATTACAATTCATGCATATTATATCTGCCTAAGAGGTATACCCTATGCATGAAACAGGATTTAAGAGACAGTTCATAAGGTGCTAATGCGTAGTATTCACAATGGGTGGGCGCTTCCGTGCATGCTTATTCTTAACCCGAAACGCATGGCGCCGCCTCGCTAAGCGGAAAGCAGTTTTGAAACCATTACTGCCCCAGAGTACTGCTAGCCGCTCCTTACCTTGAACAGGCAAATTTGTGCCTTGCTCCTCGCTACCACGTTGCTATCTTCCCGTGCCTCCTTTTCTGTGATCCCGAACGAAAACCGCCTTCATCTCAAACGCTGCCCCAGAGCTCTTCCATCCTGGAACAGCAGCAGGAGCAACCCGAACCAGCCAAACGAAATCCAGCAAAAGAAAACCTATCCGAGTGAGGTGGGTTTCCTTCTCCTTTGGCCAGGTCCCAAGACGCCTACCCGAACGAGGTGAGCGTCTTGCCTGGTTTGTTTTTCCCCCTTGTCCTTTGGCCATACTTATACCCCCTCTGTCCTTTGTTATTCTCCTGGGGGCCGGGCCCTCCCCAGCCCCCCTGCAGGTTTCCCCTCACACCTTTCCTGATGTTGGGGGCTGTTGCCTGGCAACGCTGGGGCACTGGGGCCAACTGGCTGCCCCTCCCCATGTTTCTTCGCGCCATCTCGCCCCCACCCCGCGCCTAACCCCCCAGACCCTCTATCGGGCCGTACTTTGCACGGCCCGGGGCCTGGGGCATTCCTTATTTCAACAATACACCAAGCCTTCCGCTATTACTCACGAAGACTACTATAAATGCAACATTCCGTAATTCAACCCTGCAACCGCCTCGCCCCAGCGTGGGCCCAAATTCCAAAGGCCCCACAATGGCATTTCAGAATTTTAAAAGACGAGGCCATCCCGCACATTGAACTATAATTACAAACCATTTGTATTTAAATCATGGCCACAAATGCCTTCCCATCACACACCCATGAAGCAGTCTCCCAATTCCCTCCCTGTAACCACTAAACATGTAATCCACACGGCAAAGCCCATGCATTGGGAAAACCCAAAGCGGAATGGAAACGGCATACACTTCAAATCAGCCTAACCTTCCCCATGCATGCCGAATGCCACCTCTTTATAACTGTGCCTGACAATACGCTGCCCATATGAGGCTTGGCCTCTTCCTTGTGCGTATAATGGTGACCCACTCGTTTTAGAGCCATGGTGCGCAGACCGGGTAGCGGTGCAGGCACGTAAGAACAATGTTTACACCTCCTTAATCAAATGCTCACCAGAACCGTGCATTGCCCATATAATGTTCCCACTCCTTTGACCCAACACTGCTTAATATCTGGCATAAAATGGCCTACTTTCCTCCTGTGCTGGCTGGTAACCATCCTAACTCCCAAGTCCCGTTCCGGAACATGCCCTCACTTTACCTTAATGTAAAGACAGTAAATAAGTAGTCACGCGCATCCATGTACATCACGCTATCGCTACTATAGCCCGTCACCAAACCAATTACATTTATACAATTGGAACATTGTTAACTTCAAATGGATGCAACCCATTCCGTTGACCCCAAAACAGCTGTCTCCCTGCCTGCTAGCATTGTGCCCTATTCCGCCCTTCTCAGCTGTGCGTGCATTAGCCAGCCATACCTTTCGTTTTCTACATGTGGTCTGAGTGGTACCGTGGGTGAACCACGCCACCACCGTTCCTAGACATAGCTACTGAAACATATTGTGCTGCCTCATGACCCGGAAATGAGCCCCTGTCCCTGTAGACCAAACATTTGCATAACGACCTGGAATGCCCCCATCGGCGTTACACCAGACACCTAACTTGCTTGGGACTCCCTCTCCCAGCCACCCCCATACCCCCACATGTTATCACCAGCACCCTGCCCCCACCCGTAACAGGAGCCCTCCTTACTGTTCGCCCGGAGGCGTGCAACCTGAAAAACTTGCATTGCCCCTTGTTCGCAGACGTCCCTCCTCTCACCAACAAAGGGCACCTCCCCTCCCTTCAACGTGGTCGAACCATCGAAACCCCCCCGTTGTCCACTGAGCTGGTTAATGGGCCGCACCGCAGTTAAGCATCCATGCCCTTAAACAAGCCACTTGAGCAGGGCGGTTCCTGTAAGAGGATTCAATTCAACACTACAGCTAAATCAACGCCTAGTCTATAATACTGAATGAAAACCCTTATTGATATATCTTTATGTCCAGTTCATGCGTTCTGGATGACTACCCCTATATAACACCCCTCTCTTGGAATCCCCCTGACCCCACTGAGCCAAGAAATAGTTCTGTTTTGCAAGTTAAAAGGTTTATTTGATAATTTAAAATATATATATATATCCCACTTTATAATAAATTAATAATTGAATAGCACACTTAATCTGATATGATAAAGATCAACAACGGAGAATCTGGCACTAGCACACTTCTTATAATCACTAATGAGTTGACATGAAATGGATAAGGTAGCACACTGGTAAATAGGAACAAAAGTATAATGTGGTAGAGGATGCTTTATGTAAGCTCAGGTGGATGCAATATTCAATGAATGCAGTACAGAAAATACTCAATATGATTTCAACCAAACAATGTAATCACTTTTCTCTGGCAATCCCCTCCCCCCCTTGATGCAAGGCAAGGAAGTGGAAGGAAAACACACAGTTCTCAGAAATGCAATCAATGTAAATCAGTTCACCCCAGCAAGCTTACACGACAGAAGTTTAAAACACAGGCAAATGCTTTGATATGTGCTAGCAATGGATGAGAAATATGCTGGAAATGCTTTTAATTCCCTTTCAGAGGTTCAGGGTGAGTGGTATCTAGTTAATATTAGTCCAGGCTCACACTGGCAATGATGCAGGGATAGTTAGCAGGTTAAACGAATTTCTGGCAAATGGAAGGCAAGCAGCAGCAGTTTTTACATGTGAAGAAATTTGCAAATCGCGGTAAAATTCGCGAATGCGTGTTCCGCGATTGCGGTAAAACTATAAGGGGTAGGAATGCGGTTCTAGGTTCATAGGAAAGCCACGATTCTAAGCCTTCAGATAAAAGTTACTGCAAGTCTCTAGCCCAAACGGTTACAGAGTTATGACCGATTTAATAGAGGTCGTTTTTGGTTTTGCAAATTTTAAAAGCTCAAAATGACAAGTGGCAGATTTTGCAGCTAAAATGACAGGTGACAGCTAGGAGGCAGTTCTACTTAGGTTAAATAGATTGAATTATATGATTTTAACTAAGAGAGGTGTTCTGAGTTTTGCTGAGTACTCACAAGAGATTTTGAACCGGAAAGCGACTTGGTCACGGACTTCAGTCTGGTCAGGTCTTCCCGGGTTCTGCTCACAGCGCCTGGCCTCTGGAACTGCTCACAGCATCGGGGTCAGCACTCTGGATACAATGGCCTGGTCTCTGCTAGGCACCGGTTCTCTGGGTCGGGTCCTGCCTTCTCTTTGGATATTTCTGTCACCGGGTTCTTGCAAAAGTTCTTGGCAAAATTCAGACGGCTCGCCCGGCTGTCTGAAGAGTTCAGTTGCAAAAATATTTTGAGGCCTGCTGACAAATACTCTTGCTGGCAGTGGCCTTTTTGGTTAAGGTTCTGAAGTCTCTGTTTATCTTGGAGTCTAAGTGTTGGCTCTTTGAAGATTGATGGAGGTAAGTATGGATTTTTCCGGCAGAGCGTCCCGCTGCAGATGGAATTGAAGGTCCCTATCTGTCCTGTCTGTCTGCTTTTATGTGTTTAGAATGTGGGTGTGTTCTAGCATCACTGACCCTACCTCTCTCTCAGCTTCTAATTGGTCAAACTTCCATTTATCATTTGATTGGGGAATGAACTGTGAGTCAGAGGGATGTCATTTTATGGCTTGCAGATAGGACACTCCTCTGTCAGATTGCACACATTCTATATTTGATAATAAAAGACATATACACAGTTGCTTGAAATTACATATACATGGTGTGGCTGAATTTAGCCATGTCTCTGTCCAAATCTGCTGTTTCTAAGAGCTTGCATTCAGAAATGGCACATAATTGACTTTTTAACTGATTTTTCACTTTCTGACATTGACCCAACTTTACATACATGTGTGCAGGGAGTATGGACATTAACTGATGAAGTTTCAGATTTTTAACATGCATACATTTAGAGTAATATCCACTTTTCCGCTAAAACCCCCCTGAACACGCCACCGGGTCGAAAAACCTCTTAAAATGTGGGCAGAAAAATCACAAGAATTATGGTATCATTTATAAAATGTTCACATGTCCGCTCTATGAATGATCCATCTTTTTAAAGTTATGTTCTGGCTCCAAAGGGGTGTGGTTTCCTCTCAGCACAAGGTAGAAATACTGGTTTATCCAGTTCTGCCAAGCCAGCTTGCTCTCACAGGCAGTGCCCCTCCCCTTTCCTCAGGAGGAAGCCACTTTTTACGACCATTTACGACTCCTGCCACTAAAACCTTTGCCTGAGCCAGGACAGGGCTTTGTTCAGAGCTCCTGTAGAACACAGGTAATTCAATTATCAGATAGATGGCATATCCTTAGTGTGAGCAGCAAAAGGGCAGCTAGGCCTGGGAACACAGCTGTGACTCAAGTTTCACTCCTGATGGGGGTAGTTGCCAGGCAAATTGGAATCTCTTTAAGCTGTCATTTCTGTTCCCCAGTTTCTGCATTCAAATAAAACTAAACATTTTCACATATGCAGCTAGAAGGCTGATTCTAAGTTTAAAACTATGACATTTAAACAATTGCAACCTATGTGACACTCAAAAGTAGGTCACTCAGTCAATTTAAACATCTAGATTTTTTTTTAGTGTCTTTCAGTCCAAATTTACTTAAACTGCTGAAATCCACAGCGCAGCCAGTCTTGTTATAAACCTTCAAGTCACTTCAGAATATAACTTTACATTGTATCCACCTCTCAGTAAGTCTTTCTTTGGCATGTTTTGGGTTCATTTATTCAGTTTTCTACAAAATCTGGTGGTTTTAAAACGCCGGCTTTTGGATAGTGGTGAGTACTGGTACTGCACCCCTTTTTGGGATTTAAGAAAATGAATTCCCAACAGTTATGGGTTTGCTTTTGGCAATCAGCATTGCCATTCCCAATGGTTTCAGACTACTGTGTGGGTAGTCCAATGGTGGTTTTAGGCAGTGTCCTTCTGTGCCCATAACATCGGCAAAAATGAGTGGCAGCCTATTCTTCATGCATTTCCCTGTGCATTTTCTGGGAAGCTCTGGCCATCATGAGGTTTTCCATGTCAGTACTGCACAGTTTTGAGGTAGGGCTTGGATGCATGGGTAAATACATCCCACATTCCAGAAACCCCATTGTAATGTGGTAACCTTGTTAAAACACAAATTGCTGATTGACAATGACACCGACCCGCCATGAATGCATCTTCACATTCACTGCTACATTGCCCCAATTGTGTCTATTACCGTACCTTACTACTGCCGGGTGCCATGCGGTAAATCCCCCCCTGCCTTCGGTAACCCTTTCCAGGGGCATCAATGCAAGGTCAGTGCATCGTCTACCCCCCGACCGAGACCGCTCCCAATACCGCCTCTCGCCCATTGCATACTTTGATTTGCTGCATGGCAGTTACTTAAAATTCCATCCACCCCCACCGGACGCAACTCCCCTCCCACCAATGCCATACTACTGTGGCGCTTAGTGATACTACAAACCCCCCTCCCCCATGCTCCCCACCTAGGCAATGAATGAACATCACGCTAACCCAGCAATGATAGAAAAACGTTACGTGTTTTTCGGGAACTACGGTTGTTTGCATGGCTTCATATGGCAAACTGGTACTGCTTAGTAGCAAAACAGTCCTGCCTGCAGCTTCACAAAATTGCACGTTATGCAGTAAAGAACGGGTAACCAGCATGCGCACCCCAGCCATTAGTAAACCCTTAAAAAGAAAGGATGCCAAGAAGACTATTTAGGGGCCGATTCATGGAACAAACGTGCGCCGAAAATCTACGCGCAAGCAGGCGCAAGCAGGTGCAAGCAGGCGCAAGCGGAAAAAAAGAGGCGCACGCGCACGCGTGCGATTCATGGAAGTCCCTGCGCGTGTCTTCCTCGGGATGTGCGCCAAACCCGTGCATGGCGCACACGTCACTGCAACATCCCGAAAGACATGCGCGATGCGCACAGTGAAAGCGCACAACCTCTGCGCATACACTAGAAAGTGGGCGGAACACGGGGCGTAACGCGCGGAATGGGGAACAACTCGCGAAAACAAGGGCGTAACTGGGGATGTACTGCAGGGAAGCAGACGGAACGCCCACACGCACCCGAACCACACGTATTCATGGAATCGAATAGGGCAAAGCCACGCACAGCGAAAGACACGCACAAGCCCAAACACGTCCGCCACACGAAGGCAGGCGGTAGCGTCCCTGCGCATTACAAAAGTGGCAACATACAGCAATAGTGCCTGTGCGAGCGGGGCACGTGTATTTCGGGGTTGCGCGGGAAGTTACACACGCGATCGGGCCTGGGGGAGCGTGCTACGTGTATTTCAGGGGTTTGCAAGAACCTTTTCACGCGATCGGGCCTGGGGGAGCGTGCTACGTGTATTTCAGGGGTTCGCGTGAACTTTTTCACGCGATCGGGCCTGGGGGAGCGTGCTACGTGTATTTCAGGGGTTTGCGTAAAGTTTCTCACGCGATCGGGCCTGGGGGAGCGGGCTACGTGTATTCCAGGGGTTCGCGTGAAGTTTCTCACGCGATCGGGCCTGGGGGAGCAGGCTACGTGTATTTCAGGGGTTCGCGTGAAGTTTCTCACACGATCGGGCCTGGGGGAGCGTGCTACGTGTATTTCAGGGGTTCGCGTGAACTTTTTCACGCGATCGGGCCTGGGGGAGCGTGCTACGTGTATTTCAGGGGTTCGTGGAACTTTTTCACGCGATCGGGCCTGGGGGAGCGGGGTACCACTCACCGTCTGCCTTGCGTGTAGCGATCGGGCCTGGGGGAGCGGGGTACCACTCACCGTCTGCCTTGCGTGTAGAAGAACGCGTAGCCAACACCCGCTGTGAAGTAATAGCGTGTGAACCCCAACGGATGGAAAACACACGCACCGCACGAAAAGAACGTACAGAACATAAAGGCACGCGGGATCTCCAAGCCCTGCCAGGGCAACGCCCGTGCGCAAAACGTCACAGATGCGCTTATGCTGTAAGGGCCTTTGGTCCAATGAAATCGCATACGCGTGCTGACGCGCTTACGCGCTAAGGGCCTTTCCTCGATTTTCAGGCTGACGTGCAGGATTTTCACGTGCCAAATCACTCCGTATCAAGCTGGCCACGCGAAAACACACGGAAGACCACGCTCCTGCCCAGAAGGCCGAATTACTGCCCCCCAGTGCCCCGAGCAGCCTCCCACGTGCTATCTGCTGCTGCCTGCCTGCCTGCCTGCCTGCTGCCACCGTGCCCTGCCATTTGGTGCCTGCACATCAGCCATCTGCAGGGGTCCAGTTGCTGTGTCCACCCCTGCTGGTACAGAAGACTCCCGACTCGAATAACATCGCTCCACAGCCCAGCCCCAGGACCCAGTTGCCCACCCACTGCTGCCCCTGGGGTTGCCATGTCGGGCACATCCAGATCTGACCCCAGTGGCAACCCCCGGCCAGAGGGGCAGAGGGGCACCAGCTTCACTGCCACCGAAGTTGGTGTCCTGGTGGAGCAAGTCCTGGGGCAGTATGATGCCCTCTTCGGATCGTCCCTCGCCAACAGTGAAGGACGGGATAGGATCTGGGCCGACTGTGTGGTTGCCATCATCTCGGAGGGGGTGGCAACCTGCACCATCCAGAAGGTCAAGAAGCGCTGGGAAGACTTGAGGTCCAGGACCCTCATGAAGGCTCGGCGCCTCGTGGAGGGGGGCCGGGGCCGCATGAGTTCCATCCAGTTGAGGGTCCTGGAACGCGCACACCCAGCGCTCCACGCCCAGGTCCTTGAGAGGGAGACCCGTCTGGAGTTGAGCGGTAAGTGGCCAAGCATTGCTGTGTGAGACAGGGCATGTTGCAGTGTGCTGGTTGTCTGATACTTGCCTGCATGTGTGACATAGGCCATGTACGCATGTATGTGTGCAGGGACATCATGGGAATGCATGTGCGACCTGTAATGTGTGAACCGCACGGTTGTTGCATGTGTTTGAATGCGACATGGGGAGCCCTGTGCAGATTGCACACATGAGAGCATGGCAGTCTCTGTTCCTGGACATGGGTGGGGGCGAGGGATGGGTGCTGATGCCAGATACATATGTGGTATCCATGTCTGTGTGCCTGACCTGCGTGCCGTGACTTGTGATTGCCATGGATGCATGACACATGTCTGTGACAATGTACAGATTCACTGATGCAGCCTAGTCATCCTTGTATGCACTGTGATTGGGGTGTACGGGGCCAGATGGATGTGACTGAGGTGAAGTGTGTGCATGTGATAGGCATGACCCATGATGCATGTGAGTCCCATTACATTGTATGATTCGAGAGTCCATTGGACATGCATTGAAATGTCCATGGCACACACCATGACTGTCACTGTGTGTGTTTTGCCTGGACTGACACATGTGTTGTGGTGTGACATGATGGAAGTGTACTTTGACAGTGGCACTCATCTGCTATTGCTTCCTGTCTAGGGGACCATTGTACAGTACCCTGATGCTTGTGTTCTATGTCTCCCTCTACGCAGCGGCTAGTGAAGGAGATGGCGGAGACGGCGCTGTGGAGCAAGGCGGCGGGGATGCCCCCACGGCTGCAGCGGAAGGGGTGGGTGAGCCCCCACAGGGGCCTGCTACGGCGGTAGACGGCGAGGAGCCATCCAGGTTGGTGGTTTCCACAGAGGAGGAGGAGGCCGCCACTGAGGCGCACATGGGGCCTGGTGGGGGCATCCCTGCTGGTGCAAGTGGTGCAGTCCAGGGGCAGGGGCAGGAGACAGCACAGGTCACCGTGGAGGGGCCTGTGCATGTCGCTGTCCCTGAACCTGTGGGTGAACCACCTTGCATCAGCAGGGATGCCCCGTCCCAGGCCCGTCCGCAGGTAGAGGGGATGTCCATGTCATCTGACTCCCTTCCACCTGCGGACGAGGGGACCCCTGGCCATGTGGAGAAGGTCCTGATTGGGGTCGCGATGCGCACAGCTGTGATTCGTGATGCCGTGCGTGCTTCCCAGGAGGAGCACGCACGTCATCACGAAGAGCACCGTGCCGACGTGGCCCAATTGGGATCGGCCATGTTCGGGGGTTTCCTGCATGTGTCGGCCAATCTGGCGGCCCTCTCCTCCTCTGTGGAGACTATACGCCAGTCGTTCTCCTTGCCGTCTTCCGGCCCAGATGCCACCAGGGCCCCCTGTGGACCTGCCCTGACCAATGCAGCCAGCTCGGTGGGGATCCCATCCCTGCCACAGTCGGGAGTCAGAGGTCCAGCAGGGGTGGACAACACAGCAACTGGACCCCAGCAGATGCAGGATGTGACGGCATCATCGGGCAGGGCACGTGCACGACGGCGTCAGTGGTTTCCATCATCCTGGATGCCGTCGTGCTGGCAGAGGCAGTGGCGTCGGAGGCAGCAGCAGGCTCGACGTGGGAGGCATCATGGCTCGGGGCCATCAAGATCAGAGGGACAGGCATCGGCCGGAGGGCAGGAGAACCCTGGGATGGTAGTGTCTTCCGTGTGGGAGCAGTTGGTCCAGCGGATAGGTGCGGAGCGGCAGCGGGCGGAAGAGGAGCGGCTCACCATGGTCAGGGCGGAGTTCTCCATGCGTCGGGCGTTGAGGCGGGCCGAGTGCCTCGAGGAAGCTCGCAGGGAGTTTGAGGTGAGCATGGGGTTATCCCTGCGAGACCTCGGGGCCAGGACAGAGTCCCGCCTCCAGGACATCGACATGGAGTTCGATCATGCCCTGGCCGGCAACATCAAAGAGTGAGCCGCAGGACTTGCCCGCTGCCATTGTATATAGTTATATAGTTAGTGGTAGGTTTCCTTTAAATTATTTTTTTTTTATTTGGTTGCGATTGGACAATGCGCCACTTTTTTGTATATAGTTCAGTTTTTAGTTAGTTGACATAGTTAGGTTTCATTTGGTTGGGCTCATGGACCCGGGATTGTCTTGTATATAGTTCTTCTATGGATTTTTTGATTTTTTGGATTTTTTTCATGGACATTCATCTTCTTTTTGTTGTTTTGCTTTGTGGTTTTTCTAATTTCATTTCCATTCTAGTTGATTTTCAATACATTTTTATTTTCATCCTTCAATGGGTCGTATCATCTCATTACTTTCATGCATGTCATGTTGGGTGTTTTAACATTCACTTGCAGCCATTGTGTGTGACAGACATGTGTTCATTTGCATTATTTACATTGGGTGTGTAACATGTAATTGCCTTTGATATGTGGGTGGATGTGATAGTTGGTTGGGCCTTTTGGCAGGGGAGGATGGCCATTACGGACATGATTGGGGATTGTGGGGACCCAGGTGCAGGGGGGCATGGATGGGACATGGGCGAGGGCCTGGTGGAGGGTGCCCCGCAATGCTGGGGGGTGGGGGTGGTGGGGGACATGAGTTGGACATGGGTGGGGGCCTGCTGGCAGGTGCCCCACAGTGCTGGGGGGTGGGGGTGGTGGGGGACATGAGTTGGACATGGGTGGGGGCCTGCTGGCAGGTGCCCCACAGTGCTGGGGGGTGGGGGTGGGGAGGGACATGAGTTGGACATGGGTGGGGGCCTGCTGGCAGGTGCCCCACAGTGCTGGGGGGTGGGGGTGGTGGGGGACATGAGTTGGACATGGGTGGGGGCCTGCTGGCAGGTGCCCCACAGTGCTGGGGGGTGCGGGTGGTGGGGGACATGAGTTGGACATGGGTGAGGGCCTGCTGGCAGGTGCCCCACAGTGCTGGGGGGTGGGGGACATGAGTTGGACATGGGTGGGGGCCTGCTGGCAGGTGCCCCACAGTGCTGGGGGGTGGGGGTGGTGGGGGACATGAGTTGGACATGGGTGGGGGCCTGCAGGCAGGCGCCCCACAGTGCTGGGGGGTGGGGGTGGTGGGGGACATGAGTTGGTGTTCATTAGTTCAAGGAGACATGTGCCTTTGCTGGGGGGCATGCCCATGTTGGGTGGGCTGCCTGCGGGACATGACCAGGGATGCAGGGTAGTCCCCTGTGGTGTGGGCTGCCTGCAGGGGCCATGGAGGGTGTACAGGGAACACCTGGGAGGACCCACACTGTCAAATCACATGTAGGACTCCCCGGCACCCCTGAAATACACGTACCCTGCTAAAATCGCGTGTAAACCTTCCCGCGCACCCCTGAAATACACGTACCCTGCTGAAATCGTGTGTAAAACTTCCCGCGCACCCCTGAAATACACGTACCCTGCTGAAATCGCGTGTAAAACTTCCCGCGCACCCCTGAAATACACGCGCCCAGGCTATTCGCGTGTGGAACTTCCCGCACACCCCTGGAATACACGCGCCCAGGCTATTCGCGTGTGGTACTTCCCGCGCACCCCTGAAATACACGCGCCCAGGCTATTCGCGTGTGGAACTTCCCGCGCACCCCTGAAATACACGCGCCCAGGCTATTCGCGTGTGGAACTTCCCGCGCACCCCTGAAATACACGCGCCCAGGCTATTCGCGTGTGGAACTTCCCGCGCACCCCTGAAATACACGCGCCCAGGCTATTCGCGTGTGGAACTTCCCGCGCACCTCTGAAATACACGCGCCCAGGCTATTCGCGTGTGGAACTTCCCGCGCACCCCTGAAATACACGCGCCAAGGCTATTCGCGTGTGGAACTTCCCGCGCACCCCTGAAATACACGCGCCCAGGCTATTCGCGTGTGGAACTTCCCGCGCACCCCTGAAATACACGTACCGTGCTGGAATCGCGTGTAAAACTTCCCCTGCACCCTGAAATACACGTACCCTGCTGATATCGCGTGTGGAACTTCCCGCGCACCCCTGAAATACGCGTACCCTGCTCGCACGGGGGCCAATCGCGTGAGGTACTTCCCGCGCACCCCAGTGATACACCTTTCGAGCTCGACTTG
Organism: Ambystoma mexicanum; assembly: GCF_040938575.1. Lineage (NCBI taxonomy): Eukaryota > Metazoa > Chordata > Amphibia > Caudata > Ambystomatidae > Ambystoma > Ambystoma mexicanum. The sequence continues at coordinate 354,253,482 of NC_090941.1, read as the reverse complement.
TCGAGTGAAAATTCTATTGACAATAATAACCCTCTCTTAAAAATGGCCTTATGCCTCCAGAAGGAATCTAACAATGGGAAAATCACTACCTTGAGGCAAGACATTTGTCCAACAAACACTGTTAAACCTATTTCCTCACTGACTGATCTGAACAGGTCTCCTCATTTGACTCTAATTGCAGCTAATGTCCCTTCGACCTCCTGTAGGTGCAACTCAAATATGTCATTGTCTGATTCTCTTGGCTCGGACCCCTGTGTCAAATCGGAATTGTTAATTATTTTAAAAGCCTTATTCACAGTATACATTACTCTGCATAAGGAACAACAGGTGATCAAACAGGTTTTAACAAGCCTGGTCGATGATGGTCTTACAGCGCATTTAGTGCAAGGCTTGAATGCTAAGTTTGTTGCTCAGAATGCTGTTGGCACTGTAACACATGTTCCTATAGTACCGAGTGAGGGCAAATCAATCGCCATTGAATGTATTGTAAACTCAGAAGACATTGAGGCACCAGATACCTAGCGCCCCACCCTACAAGTAAGACAAAAGTGACCTGTGCTAACAAAGCTATGAAGCTGAAAAAGTGCTCTAAATGCAAGAATCCAACATTCACTGGAAAGAAAAGAACATCAAAGAAAAAACAACTGACTTCAGTCCCTTCACAAGTTTTAAGTTCTGGTTTTCCACCTAACCTGCTTTAACAATAAACGCTTTCAAATTATCCCAATTCCTCAACAAAAAAAAACAATAATAATTCTATGCAGTCTTTAAAATAAGGGAAAACATTATCAGTGTGGCTAAAGGAGGGAAGCAGCATCTTGGATAACAAAACTGAGGAACACCTCAACCCGTTGATTAAAAAAAAGGTGGGGATTTAGTTGGTAAGGCCAATCCTCTTTTTAACTTTGAGCCTGGCCAAGCCTCTTTTGAGGCTTATGGCCAGGACATGCAGTGCACTCTAGCAAAAACTGATTATTCCTCGGCACAGACGCAAACATCTTTAGAAACTACTGACATTGGGAGAAAGACACTATCCATCCATTCTAACCTTTCAACATTGTTAATGGAGAGCAGGAAGTCAAAGAAAAAAAATCACTGACTTCTGTGCAGCAATTGAAAGTCCCTGAATCATTCAAATGCAGTAGAACTAATTCACTGAATGCCACTGCTAAAAGTGATCACCTCAGAAGAACTTTCCCGCATTGAATTTCCTCATGATTATAATGGAGCAAATTGAGTGATAATTCATTTAGTATCACCAATTTTAACAGAGGTAATTATGGCCCAATCACAGATTTGTTCTGGAAATTAGATATTAATGTGTTAAATGTATTGACCCCATCCACACTAAGAAAGATGAAAAACAAGCTGGGATCTCTCTAGCTTCGAATATACTGACAGAAGGCATAATTAATGACATAGTAATGAAAATCTGTGCATCCCGGAAAGCCATGTTGGATACTCTGCATAATCAAAATGAATACGATCTGCTTGCTTCAAATACTGTTGAGCTGGATTGACAGACTCGTCATGACAAATCTGTTATCAATGTGTGCTCCTGGAATACAAGAGGCTTTAGATCTTTTACTCAATATACAGAAGGTGTAACTTATCTGATAACCTCTGATATTTTCATCTTGCAGGAAACCTGGTTGCAACACGATTATCATTTGGATGGCTATGTCATTTTCCAATGCCATGCACAAGGGAATGGGTGGAAATGACCCTCAGGTGTATTATTGATGGGGTTGCCTCTCATTTGAAGGCTTTTCAATTTGCAGAGAGTTTCAATTGCCAATTTGCTATCTGCATATGACACTCCAGGTAATGTTAGAACAGAATCTATCCTTCTATATATTGAACAAATATTTGAAATATGGCTGCTCACTCACAGTGGGAATACAGACTTTATTATTGTAGATCTATATCACAATAGACGTTTTGAGAATGGATGCAGTCTTGATATGTTTGAGGGCTACTTCCTATTGGATAATATTCATGGGACACAATTTATAGACTGTGATGCGGAAGAACTGACCTGGGATAAGTCTTCTTGGACTAGTTTCATCCATGCCCAACATATGTTCAAACTAATCAAACTTCAAATTAATTGCAATCCTCTTGAGTGACCATGTGGTGGTCAAGTTTGCTCTTGAAACATCCCCTATCTGTAATCTCGATTGACTAGAGGGTGACTATATGGTTAATTCAACTGGGAATTGTCTCAAATGTATGGAGAGTAGATTGAAGAAATTCAATGACCTCGTCTTGCCTCTGCTCACTGATGACGATTCCACAATTGATTCTGTTATGAAACAGTTTTATGAGACTACTAACTTGCACCTTGAATACTATGTTGCATCACTATGGAGAAAAGGGACAGTAAAGGGGAAAGATCTTGAGGTGTTGTTTGATCCCATATTGGTCCAAAAGAGGAAATCTATGTGACGTGATATTAGGAGCATTAATAAAACATGTTGTAAACTATAACTCTAAACAGGACCAAATTAAGAGCTTGAAAGGTAAATTTAATTTATTAAGAGTATATAAGGGATCTACAATGTCTGCTCACTGGCTGTCTTTGAATATGTCTTTAAAGTCTCAAGACTCATGTAAGTGTTGGTATACTTACTATAAGTTTAAACTGAGTCCCACTAAATGTGATATCAATCCAATTCCAATTGACAAATGGGAAAGGTACATCTTGAAACTTTATTACAAAGAAAATACATTTGACCCTGGTGAATGTTATGGGGTGATTCTTGATAAAGATTTCTTTATTTTTGATGAAGATGACATTATGTCAATTATTGTGAATCTTGAGCCCTCTCGAACGCCAGGCTCAGACAGCTTGCCTAATGCTCTCAGATAATTTGCGATAGTTGACACAATATATAAATATACCAATATATAAAAAGGCTCCCGAGTTTCCCTGGATAATTACTGCTTACTTGTCATGATAGATTCCAGTGCAAATATCTTTTCACAACTGTTACTAAAATATATAAATGATTGGTTAAAGAAGGAAATATCTTTAAGAATCAACAGACCAGATTTAGGAAAGGGTTTGCTACCCACAAAAATGTATGGACTTTGGTGTACTTTATCCGGGCATAATCATTGACGAAGCCAAACGCTTTGCATATGTTATGTTGATTTCTCAAAAGCATTTGATACTGTTAACAGGAGTTTACTCTAGAAGAATATGGAAGTTTGGCCACTACATCCACAAATAATATTTTTTGTCAAAGCATTGTATTCTGACAATAGAGTCCGCATAAGAGTTAACCAGGAGGGATTTACAAGTTAACCATTCCAACTAAATCATGGTTTAAAACAGGGATGCTCTTTAGCACCCATTTAATATTTACACTGCATACTTGGATAATGCTTTGAATAGTTGCGTCAGTTCTCCTCTGTGTGTTAATTATCACCCAATATCGTGGTGATACTATGTGGACGATATTGTCATTCTTGACCAGACAGCTATAGGTCTCCAACACAGTCTAACTGCCCTGCATGAATATTCAAATAACAATGAATTGACGATCAATCTGAATGAGACAAACGTTATGACTTTCAAAAAGAATAGATGTAATTTAAAGAAATACCCTTGGCATATTCAATCCATCCTTATACAGGAAGTAGATAGTTATATTTATCTCGGAATACACAATTACCAGCAATTTGGGTAAGAAAATCATGATGAATTAATCAACCAATCAGATCACAACCAAATTTCAAGCTATTCGTTCTTTTATTTTCAAGAATGGCAGCCAATGGAATGAAGGATTGTTATAGTTATATAAATCTTGTATTATTGCAAGCTTTTTATATGGTGTGAAATGTTTACTGCAGCACAGGTCAGTTGTCTTAATAGATAGGAGGATAGGCTTTGGTGGAAAACATTGAGTCACTCCAGCTCTGTTTCTGGTTGAAGCAATATGAAATGAGCTGGGGTAAACCACTTTATTAACATGCAAGATGATTTTGAACTGTCTACTATATTTGAAGATTTTAAGTGATTGTAACAATCATAATTCTATTATTTTTACTTTTAAGATTTAACTGATTTTAATAACCCTATCCTGCCAATGAAAATATTCACTTTTTAAATCATTGAGTTTTTAAAGAAAATAGACTGTAATTTCAAATGTATGGATAACTATACTTTGAAAGATAAGGAAATCAAAGAAAAAGTGTCCGTTTGGGATCTGGATAATAGATTTGCAAAGCTGTATTATTTAACTCATATACCATTTATTCAACACAGTTTTTCTCGGTAAATGCCACCTGATTTTCTATTATAAAATCCAAAATGCAAAAGTCAGACACTTTATAATGTGCCTTAGACTTAACAATCTTCATACAATCTCAAAGCTTGGTGCCTGGTAAGAGAATCCATATGATCAGCGTGTGTGCCGACTATGTGGTACTGAGGTGGAAACAATAAAACATCTATTAACAGGCTGTAAGCACTTGTTACATTTTTATGAAAAAGGTTATGGAAGGCTGGATTATGACATTGGTTTTATTTCTTCAGATCAATTTTGGAGTCATATTTATTCTGGCGATAAAACAGTGATGTATGTTAACCCATTATATTTGGCAAGAGATATTTAAGAATATTTTTAATGCACTACTTTTTCCCCATTCTGTATTTAAATTGAATCTGTAAAAGAAATGTGTTGTCTGAAATGAATGTTTTATTTGTTGTGTTCTTCTTCTTTATGTCTTAAAGGGGACAATTAAATAAGAAAGCACAACACATTTTTTTTTAAAGTTCATTGTGCTCGATCCATAGTTGGAGACTGTTGGTTTGTGTTTGTCAAAGCACACTTTGGCAAAAATATGTTTTTTGACAGTGCTTCTTTCCTCCTTTGCTATTTATGTACTTTGAGGTACGTTCACAAAATGAGTTACTCACTTGCTGTAGCATAATTGCCAGAGACTGGATTAATGCAGCACAAACACGGAGCATTAGGAGCAGCCAGAGTCATTGCATCGCAATACAAAAAAACAACTGAAGCTCCCAAGCCTACTCATAAATAGCAGAGTGGTGAATCATGTTTTCTATTATAATAGTGGTTTGGACCGTCCCAATTGCTGTTAGTGGAGCTGCGGCTGAAATGACACCATATGCAAGGGCAAAGGGTGCAGGACCAACCAGGGAGAAGCATGCTTTACATTTAGTTAAGGGGTGAAAAACACAAAGGATTCCTTACCTCCTCTATTCCCTTGCAGTAGGTGCTGGCAGTGTGTTCTACGAATGTGCACGGGCTCCCTAAGTATCATGACATATCTTGATAATCCAAACCATGTTCATGAGAAAAATTATTCTATGTCGAGACCGTAGGTTTGGATTATGCATTTTTTCATATTTACTACTGAAGCAGCAATGAACAAAACCAATAACATGAATGGTAACAAAGATCAAAACTACAACTTCCAGCGAAGACAGGGTCTTTGGTAGTCCCAATATTATGTGTCTCTTAACTGACCATGTGGCCAAAATAACCAATCAGTCCAGTCCATGTCCATAACCACACTGAACATCCTCCTTCACTTCCTATTTCTTTGCTGCTCGGCAGCGAGTTAAGTACACATTCATTTCTTCTTTATGTTGTATGACTTTAACTGTATTTGCTTATATAAGAAGTTTAGCAGCACAAACATGGAGCATTAAGAGCAGCCAGAATCCTTGCATCACAAAACACAAAATCAACAACTGATGCTCCCAAGCCCACTCATAGATAGCATAGTGGTGAAGCACGTTTTCTATGATAATAGTGGTTTGGACCATCCCGAATGCGAATGCTGTTAGCGGAGCTGAGGCTGACCTTTCACCATAAGCAAGGGTCAAGGGTGCAGGACCAACCAGGGGATAAGCAGACTTTACATTTAGTTAAGGGGTGAAGAACACAGAGGGTTCCATACCTCCTCCATTTCCCTTGCAGTAGGTGCTGGCAGTGTGTTCTACAGATGTGCACAAGCTCCCTAAGTATCATGGCATATCTTGATAAACCAAACCATATGCATGAAGAAAATTATTCTATGTCGAGACCAGCGGCTTGAATTATGCTTCTTTTTCATATTTACTACTCAAGCAGCAATGAACAAAACCAATGACATGAATGGTAAGAAAGGTCAAAACTACAACTTCCAGTGAAGACAAGGTCTTTGGTAGTCCCAATATTATGTGTCTCTTAACTGACCGCGTGACCAATGTAACCCATCATTACAGCCCATGTCCATAACCACACTGAACATCCTGCTTCACATCCTATTTCTTTGCTGCTCGGCAGCGAGTTAAGTACACATTCATTTCTTCTTTATGTTTTATGACTTTAACTGTATTTCCTTATATAATAAGTTTAGTGTGCGTGCGCACAGCATGGCAATTGGCAGAGCATATCTGCACTAGTGGGGATGAAAAACATTGCGGCCGCGATGGGGCTGGTGCTCCGGCGACCATTACAATGCTGTGAGCCCCACAGAGGGCAGCACGGTCACAGAAGAAGGAGCGTGACGGGACCGCATAGTTCCAGCACTTCCTACATTCTGGTGACCTCAATAAAGGCTGAAGGAAAGTCGTATGATCAGTTACTCCCTTCGTTGAATATGTATACTGAGAGCGAGAGAACACTTGCTATTTAAAGTTTGCGAAGATGTCAGCGGACGATCATGACCTTCGATTGCTGAGAAAAGCACCCCTGCAGGCCACAGAGAGCCACCGCAGCTGTTACCTCTTTGACAGGCACAGTCCCGGGTAAAACCTGATATCATATATATATATATATATATATATATATATATATATATATATATATATATATATATATATATATATAAAAAGCCAGGTTGACTTGGAAAATTATAGAAAGGATCATTTTCAAAACGCTATTGATGGCGCATAAATGTTTGAGCAACACAGCACTGCACTACATAGCCCAGGAAATTAAGAGATCCAAACCCAATAGACGGGTAAGGTTCACCTATGCCCACTACCTCACCCTACCCAAAACCAAGACAGTGAAAGGAGGAGAGACAAGCTTCGAAAAGATAGCAGTCAATGACTGGAACTCTCTCCCCACTGAACTAAGAGCTGATAGCTCCTACTGGACATTCTGCAAAGATCTAAAAACATGGCTTTTCACCTAACTGATAAGCACACACTCTGTCCTTCTGGCCTCTGAACACTGTTTGCTGTCCTTAGTCTGCTATTCTTGCTGTTCTATCGTTTAATGTGAAATTTACTATTTTGTTTGCTAAGATTGTATCATGCAACTGGTCTCGCAACTGCGCCCTGATGCCTCAGGGGTTGTGTGCTTTACAAATGTGAAAAACAAATAAATGAATACAAATCTTAAAAAGATTAACCCATTAAACCTCCTGGCAATATTATAATCCCCATTGTCTGTGCTAATATGAGTTCTTCCAGTGATGAGAGTAAGGCTAATATAAGCCAAAAGAGGAGCCACACAGAAATGACTCAGGTCCTACAGAAAGCTCTGGGAGCCTCATAGGGGCAGGGACCTAAACAAATTGCTCTGATGAAGGATTGGCTCAAGCTTTCAAAGGGGCTAGAATAGCTCAAAAGTATTGAAGCACAGGGGCGAGTGAAACGGGGCAGAAATACAGGCCATAGGGGAGATGAGGTCCATGCCACCCGGTTACTCCACCAAAAAAGAAGGGTGGTAAAAGAAAGGAAGTGAGAGTTGAAGCAGGGCCTAACAGGCAGCAAGATGGATCATCCAATACCACAGAAGAGTAAGATGATGGTCGGCAGGGTGATTACTCTGAAGAGGAGATTTACTCAATATCATCCTCAGATGAAGAAGGCCGTAAAGTTCCAAAGAAAACGAAAGTTGATATCGAGGACTACGGGGCACGTGATGACTTCGACCCAGAGTCATTGATACATCCCCGAACTTCTGAATGGAAGCCGCCGAGAAAGATAGCAACCTGTCTTAAAAAAAAACCTGAGGGCACCACTGGCGAAAGAAGTTAGAAGCAGAATGAAGGCAGAACGCCCAAGACCATCGCTCCCTGAAGGGGCCACTGAGACTCCCGAGATAGATGAGAAAATGGTCACATTCATGGGAAAATATGTAAAAGATGTAAGGAAAGTTCTGGATAGGTCCTGGCACTCATGCCAGGACAAGATGTTAGATATGGTAGGAACACTCACTAAAATAATGCGGATGGGTGAAGAGGCCAGAGAGAAGATTGAGCCGGTGCATCCGATGATACTAATCGAGTGGGCCCAGAGGGCCATTTGTATGCTGGATAATTTAAACTGTGCTATTACCACAGAGAGGAGGAGATGAATACTGGTGAAAATAAACCCAAAATTGAGCGAGTTAGCTTCCTCAGAAACAGAGAATGCAAGATAGGGGAAACTCTTTGTGGATTTGTTCATCAAATAATGAATAACATGTGCACATTCGTTACCAGCAACATTTTCAGGAGGGCCGGCAGAGGAAGGGGTTGCTTTTCCAGCCACTTCCCATTCAACAGGCCCTGCAATGTTAGGACACACTGGGGAGATCAAGAAGATCATAGAAGACACCTTTCTTCCTCTCCAGGGGTAGAGGAAGGGGTAGAGGCTGGCGAGATGGAGATTGTCAACAGAATTTCACAGGTGAGTGCAAGCAACCTGTTCCTAGTTACCCCCGTAGTAGGGGGGAGACTAGAAGCTCATAAAGAATGCAGGCACGTTATATCCAGAGATGTCTGGGTGCTAGAGACGGTGCAGGGTTTCCACATAGATTTCCACATGATACCACACCAGAGGACCCCCCCCCCCAAGGATTTTATGTCTAAACAATGAAGACATACAGTTGGTAGAGGAAGAGCTGAAGGGCCTGGAAACCAGAAATGCTATGGGAGAAGTCACAGACTCCTCAGTAGGGTTCATAAACAATATGTTCCTAGTGAGGGGAAAACACAAAGTAAGACCAATCATAAACCTGAGGGGTTTGCACAGAGTTGTAGTATACAGACACTTCAAAATGAAAGGGATTCACCTTCTAAGGCACACTTTAATTCAAGGAGACTGGCTCACCAGGATGGACCTGAAAAATGCATATCTGACAATGCCCATAGCGATAGAACACTGCAACTTCACAAGATTTGTCTGGGGAGAGTCAACATGGGAGTTGTGGTGTCTACCTTTCAGACTAGCACCCCCACCATGGTGTTTCAGCAAGGTAATGAAGCCAGTGGTGACCCACCTCAGGTGTCAGGAGATAAGACTCATAATATATCGGGACGATATATGCATAATATTCTAGGACAGGGAGACACTCTGAATACAGGTGCAGATGACAGTGATTCTACTGCAGAATCTGGGCTTCCTGATAAATTGGGAGATATCCAAAGTACAACCAGAACAGACAATGGAATTTCTAGGTTTCATAGTAGACTAGATACAGGGATCTCTTAGCTTACCGATTGACAAAGTGAACATCAAGAAACAGATAAGACATACTTTATCAAGGAGTGAGATGTCGCTGAGAGACATTTGGCGGTTAGTAGGACAATTAGCGTCATCAATCCAATCTATATTTCTGGGGCCTCTACATTACAGAGCCCTACAAAGATTAAAGATCTGACATCTCAGGAGGGGCGCATCTTACAAATCAAGCATTACAACTGTCCAAGAGGTAAGGGAGGAGTTGTAATGGTGGCTGCATCACATGGATGCATGGCACAGGAAAGCTACATTTAACTTGTCCATGGATCTGGTCTTCGAATCCTATGCCGGCAGATGGGGCTGGGGAGCCCGATGCAGAACCTATTGACAGGGGGCAGGTGGTCAGAACAAGAGACAGCTTTGTACATCAACTGTCTATAATTACTAGCAGAGTCGTTTGCAGTGAAAAGCTGGACTCTGGAGAGAGCACAATGTTGTGTCCTTTCTCAAGATGGACAACGCCTCAGCAGTCAGATATATGAAGAGCCTGGGAGGGACAAGGTCCAGACTATTGGCAGAAATGGAAAAGGAATTCTGGGAACTTTGCCTTCAGAAAAAGGTGTCAGTGACAGCGGAGTACTTACCAGGCCATCAGAACGAAGTGGCCGACTGGAATTCCAGATATCTCAGGGATGCCAGTGATTGGAAGCTGGACAAAGAAGTATTCCGATACCTGATGATTCGGTGGGGCCCATGCCAAGTCGATCTCTTTGCATCGAGATTTAACAGCCAACAACCTTGTTTTTTCAGTTGGAGGCCAGACCCAGGAGCGAAAGAAACAGATGCTTTTCTCCAAGCATGGGACATCAGACCAACTATGCATTTCCCCCGTTCTCCATGTTTGCGAGGATGCTAGCCCAGGTGAGCAGGCAGAAAGCATCCCTAGTTCTGATTAATCTGTACTGGAGGGGCCAGGTGTGGCTCCCCAGCCTCCTGGAACTATCATATCATGACCCGGTGGCTCTACCCAGGTACAAGTTCATAGTACAAGACCCCAGAGGCCTCAGCTATCCACTAGTGAGTACAGGAAAACTCAATATGATTGCATGGGCGATTTCAGGGGACCTTTGGCTAGGCCAGGATTATAGAAAGAGCTGAGCTCATCATTAATGAATCCTCGGCACCAGGAATACACAGGACTTACAGCTCTGCATTGGCTAACTAGAATAGCTGGTGTATGGGGAGGGGCATTCATCCTGATGGAACAGATGTGGTCCATGTAGCCAATTTCCTAACCCAAATGGCAGCCCAGGGGAAAACATATAGGACCATCAATACGGCCAGGTCCGCAATATCAGCAGGGCACCCCAGGATTAAAGGGCTCACTGTAGGTGAACACCACCTTGATTTGCAGACTTTTAAAATGAGTGAAAATGCCTGGAACCCCCCACCCCCCCAGAGAAAAATACACTCAACTGTGTGATGTTGACAAAATATTGAAACTTTTCTTATCATGGCAGGAGAACCAGAAATGATCCAGGAAGGTCATTTCAGCCAAGCTATCCATGCTCATATGTCTATTGTCATGTAAGATATCTTCGGACATTAGAGCGATGGAGATCAATAGGAAAAGCATATCACCGAATGGGTTGACCTTCTTCATAGCAAGAAGGACCAAGACAGGATTGAAATCTATATCATATGACTCTTTTCCAGGGCATCAAAAAGAATGCCTGATTAGATGTTTGAGAGCATACAACGATATTACGAGGGAAGTGAGACCATTAGGGGTATCCCAATTGTTCATAGCATTATGCAAACCATACAAGGCCGTAACACTGTCAACAATAGCCATATTACTGAGATGGGTGATGGTACAGGCAGGCATTGACATAGTGGGGTACAGTGCTCACTCAATGAGGGGAGCGATGCCCACCAATGCCTTTAACATAGGAGCCAGTGTAGAAGACATCATGAGATCGGCAGATTGGTCAAATGAATTGACTTTAACACCTTCTGTTTTAAACCAATGGAGAATATGGCATCGTTAGTGGTGAGTGAGCTTTGAACAAGCATAATCCAAGCCTCCGGTCTTTACAAAGAATTCAGATTTTCAGCACATTTGTTCCAGAAAGTCATAAATCTATTAAGAACACAGAAACAAAGGAATAACCCACCCTTCAATCATATATCCATTGAGAAATGTTGAGCATGGTATTAAACTGTTATAAATGTATATCATTGCATAAGCAGGTATTGATGATATAAGTGATATAAATGTATACATTATCTATATGTACGAAGGAATGCATTTTGAATTGTAAGCAACATTCAATTGTCCCACCCTCTTTCAACTCACATTCACCAAATATATGTTGTTATACTAGGTACGGTGGTGGACTCCAGGCAATCAGGGAATTGATGAATGACACCGACCATGCAATAGAATTGTGGTTCACAGTGGACGCAATTTCAATCAAGCAAAGAAAGAGGAAGTGAAGGAGCATGTTCAGTGTGGTTAAAGTCATGGACTGGACTGATTGGTTATATTGGTCAAGTGGTCAGTTAAGAGACCATTAATATTGAGACTACCAAAGACCCTGGAGGTCATTACAACCCCGGCGTTAAGGGTTAACGACAGCGTTAACCCTTAACGCCGGATTCCCACTTTAACACCTGCTTTTGGCAGGCGTTAAAGTCCATGGCGCTAACCCGCCATGGTGCTAATTACGCCGCCGTAATTTACGGCGGCGTAATTAGCGCCTTCCCCACTCCCATTATGCCCTATGGGGCAAAAATGGGAATGGGGAAGGGAAAATGGGAAATGGGGATTTACCGCCCCACTCACCTTAGAATGGGGCGGTAAATCGGCCATCCACCATGGTGTAAACGTAGTTTACACCATGATGGTAAAGTTGGTGCACTTAGCACCAAGGTTGTAATGACCGCCCCTGTCTTCACTGGAAGTTGCAGGTTTGATCTTTGCTACCATTCATAATATTGGTTTTGTTAATTGCTGCTCGAGTAGTAAATATGAAAGAGAAGCACAAACCTTTGCCTCTGTGTCTTTAATAGAATTATGACTTTCTGGAACTAATATGTTGAAAATCTGAATTACATCATCTGCACGCCCCCTTGCACATAAGGGGCAGTCTCTCGAGAGTGCATGCCGGCGTAGGTAATGGGCACGTATTCTATATTAGAAATATGACCATAGAAGGGGTAAACATATGCATAATGAGCGTCCTGATCTCACAGTTTTCCCGGTTGCCCACATTTGAAAGTGGTCTGTTGCATTGCCAGCACTTTCCTATTGTCCACTAATTTCATATTCTTAAGCCAAATCCTGGAAAAAGAACACAACAAACAGAACTAAGCAGAAGGCAGTTCTGATTCCTCTACACAGGGAAGTGCATGTGAGGTTATGTGATAAGTAAAACTGTCCAGTTTTAAAAGGCTCATGCTAACAATCTTGAGAGCCACCTTGGTATTTTACCGGTCAAGGTCCGCGCATGTAAAGAAAACCCATATGCAGTGCGACTTGGTTGAAGCTCCTGTATTCCCTGACTCAGGACTTCCCGTCCTCTCTTGTCATTTCCTTTTCCCTGTACCCTCTCCGACGTCAAGGCTAACATGCCTCTCAACTACAATGTGACAGCCACGTCAGATTGGTTGCACCCTGAACAAGTATCACCCTTATGTTCAAGAGACTCAACCACGCAGGTAAAGAAAGGGCATGTGGTCCACATCTCCATCCTTCCAAGCAATTGGAGCCCAAGCCTCAGAAGCAATGCAAACTGTAAATTCAGGTCATAGTGCAAAGCCCCAATTAACAATTAGGATTCCTCTCCAAATCAATAGTTCACCCTTGCAATGGGTCTTGCGGACAGCCTTTCACATGAAACGAATTCACAACCTTGTTGTAGCACTTTCTACTATGTCACTTTTCTAATTATTAGCCTCCTGTGACCTCTAATACATTACGCTTTACATTGTGCGCTGCCCACTGCAACATGTGCTTGCTAACCATGGACTTAGTTGTATTGTCCTCATATACTGTGTTTTTCAGCGGTGGGTGCAACATTTAAGAATCTTGCACTGCCTTTCTGTAACTTGCACTTGGATCACCTAAAATTGATACATTTACCCTTTCCCACTCTCTATCACTCTTTGCCTTTTCATGCCCACTTCAAGACCCTCCCCATCGCTCCTCTGTGGCGACTCGAAGCAGCTTTAGTTCTGAAATGTGCACATTTAAACATCACCAATAACATTAAAAATACATAAATAAAAACAATGCAGTCTGCCACTGAGTGATCTGTTATTGGCAGCATGTCACCTCCAGGGTAGGAGGAGCATTACATGTTCTGCGTCCAGTTGATTTCTGGTCTACAACTCAAGGGTTATACTATTAATACAGTCATGAGTTATATTACACAATGTAGAAGGGCCACTTGGGAATCATAGACTGGAATGTGTGCTCAGTGTGCAGAGAGCTTTACAGCTCATTTTTGATATATGCATTTGGGTAAACCACAATTCAATATTTTTATTTTTTATTTTTTATTTTTACATTTAACTCCTTAAGTGCCAGGCTATTATGCAAGTCTATACAAAAAGGACGAGCGTTAAAGAAAGGGTACAGCAGGTGGTGCCTTGCTTGTTCATATTAATGATTACTGTACATTTCAGTACTTCAAATGAAGGCATTTGTTTGACTCTTCTAACATGTGCTTCTATCTTTAAAGTCATATTTTCCGTCACTCAGTGGAAAGCTTGTCTGGCTGTAACAAACAACAACGTCCTCGGTGTGCATGCCAGCCTACAGAGAACTGTTGTGTGAAAAGAACAGGCAGGTCAGTACGTACATCAACAAGTCCCTGACTCACTAGTACTAGACGGCCCTGACAGTGGTGCAAAACAGAATTTTGACTGGCATGCTCGCAACAGTAAATTGGCATTCGTTCAGCTAAAAAGGAGCTTGAAGGGCGAGTGGCAGTGTGACCAGATATCATTTGTGTTACTTGTCTTGATACCAAAAAAAGATGTGCATGCACTTATACTTTTTGTCTGAATAATTTGTTTCAGAATGGCAGAGACTTCACACAATTGTTCTGCCACTGCCCACAAGAAAACTGTTTACAACAAGCAGATGAGGCAGTGCTCCTGGATTGATTGTAACTGAACAGGAAAGTGTGGTCTCCGTTTGGCAGTTGTATTACCCCAGCACACATCGATAATGGGCCATACAATGCTGGTGGGGCTTTGCTTCCTCTGGGGTACTGAAGGCCTGAATGTGTGTAGGGGGCACTTATGTGCATCTCCATACATTTAGAGGATCAGGGGTGGTGAACTGGATATGCTACACCTTCACTCTGCATGTGCAGGGACAGGGAGCTCTATCCACTTCCTGGTTCCTGTTGCATGCTGCCTGTGAGCCTAAGGGCCATCATGGAAGGTGATGTGTGGCAATGTCTGGAGTCCGGGCTGGGGTTACAGGTAAGAAAAAAATGTGTATGTATGTATGTTTCTATGTTATTTGTACATGCTTGGGTTTGTGTCTGTAAGTGCGTGAGTGAATGAGCAAGTGTATGTTGTTGGGTGCACATGTGTATGAGAAAGTGTGTGCTGCATTCATGTGTATGTGCCTGTTTGCTTTTGTGTGCTATGCTCCTCATGCTTGTGGGCTGGAGTGGATGAGGGGCTACATTGGTGCAGAGGCAACCAGCCTTCACATATTTTCTTACTTTGGCAAGACATTTCTTCATATCATCAAGTGTAAAGCCAACATGAAGAATGTTCTTGGGTGGACATATTGGCCTGCATTGGTGAAGCCAAACTGGACATACGTTCTTACTTTGGCATGTTATTCCTCACTGGCATCAAGAGTAAAGCCAACATGGTGAGTGTTATTATGTGGCCACATTGACCTGCAATGTTGCAGGCAGTAAGGACATGTTTTCTTAATGTGGCAAGAAATGTTTTATTAACATCAAGTATAAAGACAACATTACAAATATGTATACATAGCCACACTGGCATAGATTGGTGCATCAGTCTAGCGAGGTTTACACATTTAGCTGCACCAATACAGGCCTGTATGGCACAGACCACACTTGATGAGGGTCCTTACTTTGCCATTCTGGCCTACAATGGTGTGGCTAGTTTACACATTTTTTTTTTACTTTTTCATGGCATTCTTTATTGGCCTCAAGGGTAAAACCACCCTGGTGAGTGTTCTTATGTGGTCATCATCAAATACATCCGTGCAGCCTGTCCAGAAATGTTTCCATACTATGGCATTGCATTATTTCAAACTGACATGATGGACAAATCCCACATTTATCAGTCCTTTTGTTTGGACATACTGGGCTACACTGGATGAAGGCTGTCATTTTGTATTTGTTTTACTGTTGCATGGTATTATTTGTTTACATCAAGGCTAAAGCTAACATGATGAGTGTTAATAAGTGAACATACTGGCCTACATCAGTGCAGCCAGTCAAAACATGTATTTTTTTGTTGTTATTTTTCTTTTTACTTTTATTGTGGCAGGCTGGCTACTGCTATCATTAAGGGTTTTAAAGCTAAAATGAATGATGTCCTTAATTGGCCATACTGTCCTACATTGGTGCAGTTAGTATGGACATGTTTAAATCCTGT
The DNA here is from genome assembly GCF_040938575.1 of Ambystoma mexicanum. Classification (NCBI taxonomy): domain Eukaryota; kingdom Metazoa; phylum Chordata; class Amphibia; order Caudata; family Ambystomatidae; genus Ambystoma; species Ambystoma mexicanum. The sequence continues at coordinate 354,237,401 of NC_090941.1, read as the reverse complement.
CCAAACTGGCTGCATCAATGTAGGCCCTATTGTGCTGGCAGAATCCAACACTAGCATGCTCTTACATGAAGATACTGACATATAATGACAGAGGTAGCATGGAAAGTTTTATAGTATTATCAATGGTGGAATTGGACAACAAACATGAGTATATTTGTACATGGGAATACTGACATATGACGGTGAGGCCAACATGGACCTGTATGTTCACTGCCAGCTTGACCGTGTTTTCGTATGCTGACATATTTGTATATTTTGTATTTTACTTGATTTCTAAAACGCTTTTGCCAAAGCACTGAACAATTGTTTAGCAAAAACTGGTACAACCAAACATCACAATGCACTGAATGATAATTAGGCAAAAAGGGAAAAAACAGTGAGTTGTTGGAGAGAGCAGATAGAAGATGAGTTTTAAAGGTAGCTTGGAAAATGCGTAAATGGGGGAGAGCCGATAGAGAGTGTAATCTAATTCCAATGTTTAGGAGCAAGTAAAGCAAAGGAGCAGAAACGTGAGGAGGAGCAGGGAGCTTTAGGAACAGAGAGTAGAAACTGGTTTTGGAAATGCAATGAGCGAGGGGACAGAAGAGTGATGTAAGTGAGAAATGTTAGGAGTGAGACAATGGGCACCTTTAAGGACAATTGAGGGGAAGTGAAAGAGAATGTGAAAGAAAAGTCAGAAGAGACATAGAAAGTAGAGAATAAGAGACAGAGGAGAGAGGGGTAGAGAGAAAAGGAGATGACTATATGATTTATAAACAGACCAGAGGGGAGCAAGAAGAGAGTCAGGAAGGGCCGAAAAGTAGTCTATGCGAGAGAAGAAAAGGTAGTTAATGAGAAGTTTGGAGGTGTGAAAAGAAAGACAGGGAGTTCACGGCGGGTTGTTGAATAAGGCATGGTGGCAAGATCAGGCAATATTGGAGATGGGAAGAGTTAATGAGAGAGAAGGTCAAATATGACAGTGAAGTAACAGGCAGTTGGAGAGAACAGAAGAGACAAGATGGAAAGGAGAGCGAAGGAGGAGGGATGGAAGGGGGAATATGCAGGAAAGAAAGGAACCTCAGTTTGGAGGGGTAACTTGGAGGAAGTGAGAGGACATCCAAAGTTGAATGGCAGATAGTTTGAAACTATCAAATGAAGTGAGACAGACATGGATGAAAAGAATACATTGGTTGAGTATCATCATGAGCATAAAGGTGCAATGAAAGATTGGAGGTAGAGATGAGAGTAGAGAGAGAGAGACATATAGCAGAGAGAGAAAAGAAGAGGGCTGAGTACAGAGGCTTGAAGAACCCCACAAAGAAGAGGACATGGACGGAAAGTCCTGCCAAATCAGGTGACAGAGTAGGAATCATTAGAGAGAGAGAGCAGTGAAACCAATTGAGAACAGAACCTGAAAAAAACAAGAGAAGTGATGGGGGAAAGAAAAACTGAATGGTCCACAGTGTCAAACACAGCTAAGAGATCGAGAAGAATAAGGACAGAAGAGAGCTTAGAGTGGAAGGCAGTCAGGAGAGTATTGGAGAGATGCAGGATGGTGGTCTCAGTGGAGTGAGGGGATGGAAACCAGACAAGATTGAAGGGATGGAAGAAGTCAGTGAAGATTAAGGTAGGAGGAGACCTGATCAGAAGCAGCATGCTCCAGAGACTTAGAAAGAAAGGGACACAAGGGGATGGGGTGGAAATCAAAAGAGAGAGAGAGAGAGAAGTCAAGAGAGGTTTTTTTCAGGATAGGTACAATCATAGCATATTTAATGAGGAGGGAAAACAAAAATTAATAAGAGAGGAATTAATGAGACTGGTAAGATAAGGGATGAGATGAGGGTAGATTTGAGGAATCAGAAAAGATGGAAGTGAATTAGAGAGCAGGCAGTAAAATGGGCCAGGGCAAGGTAGGTAGTGTTGTCAAGATTGAAAAGAACTGAAAAAGAAGATAAAGAATAGTTGTGGGAACTCAGTGGGGGAGAGTGATAATGGAATGAGTGAGGTGGGAAAGGAGTGAAGAGAGTCAACTTTAGAGGTCAAGTAAATAGCAAAGTCAGAATAGGCGAGTGTCGATAAAAGAGAGGGGTCAGGAGGGAGAGGATTGAGAATAGTTTGCAGGTTCTGAAACAAGCGGTGAGATTGATGAGAGATAGTGTACGTTCAGAAAAATATTGTTTTTTTAGCTTGGAGCAGAGACTAATCACAGGATGAGTGAAAAGAAGGTAAGAAAGTGTGATCAGAAGGGGACTGGGACTTCATCCATCGCCGTTCAGCTTTGCAAAGATTGCAGAAAACAGATGAGAGAGCAAAGGTGAGCCAAGGCTGAGGGGGTCTACAAGAGTGGGTGAAGATGTGGGAAGGATACATAGAATCGAGAATTGATGACAGGGAAGTCTGAAAAGAGTTAACTGCATCCTGTGAAAAGGGTTTGTGGGTGCACTACACTTATGTTTTATATTGTTAATAAGGTGTATGAGGTTATTCGGTATTCTTTTAAGGTGCGGGGGAGGAAACGTGACCCTGGCACAGGACCACTAATACCTATGTGTAGAGAAATAAAAGAGGATCCAAAGGTAAGAGTTAACTGCATCTTCAGGAAAGAGGAGAGAAAAGAAAGAGATAGGAGAAAGGGAGGCATGAAATAAGGAGAAATAAAGCATAGACGATGGCGATGATTGAAGGTAGTATTTAAAAGCATGGTAAAGGAGGAGGAAATAAAAGAAAAATGAGAGAAAGGAGGAAGTGGTCTGATTAATGAATAGGATAGGCAGTAATGATCCCAGGAGAGGGAACAGAGGAAAAGATGAGATCCGGGCAGGATTCGGATTGGGGTTATGAAGGGAAATGAGAGATGGTTCAGATGATGAGAATCAATGAGAGATAAGAGAGGCGATTGAGAAGACACCATATGAAGAGGGAGGTTAAAGTCACCAAGAAGAAAAAAGGGAGAGAAGGAGGGAAGAAGAAAAGATAGAAGGGAGTCGAGATGGTCAAGAAAGTCACTGGATGAACCAGAAGGTCTGCAGATAGGCGAACTGGTGTCAGGAAAGGGTTTAAAAAAGGAAAAGACATGAAACTCAAATGACAACAAAGAGGGAAGTCCAGAAGGAGGATTAGCTAGGAAGAATGCTAAAGGATCCCAGTACCTCCACCCTGAATAGAGAGCCTGGGTGTTTGGGTAAAGTGGGTAGTGGATCTGGGAAGAGAAGCAGGCATGGAGATGTTATCAGGCTTAATCCAGATCTCAGTAATGCAAAACAATTGCAGACTAAGATGAAGATAAAGGTCAAAGATAGAGTGGGACGTTTTACAGATAGAGCTGGTGTTTCAAATACCAAGATTGATAGAGAGAGACATGTTGAGGGAAAGAGGTGAGTAGCAAAGATTAGATACCTGGCAGCAATGGTTTGGAGCAGGATGTGGAAAGACTTGAGGGGAAAGACTAGTTGGAATAGGAGAAGGCATAGTGGCCAAGATGAGGAGTAGAAGAGGAAAAAGTGAAAGAAGCAGATAGTGGTTATGAATGAGGTGCATGATCAGGCACAAATAGGAGCAAACAGGAAGAGATAAACACCCTTTAAAGGTTGCCCCTAGAAATGGACGCCCAGGGTGAGGGTCCAGAGAAAAGTTGGCTAGATGGGCGAAAAGAAGTGTATCATGCGACCCCACCATGATGGACAAGCATTAATAGGAAGCAAGTCAGAGCCTATCAGGTGAGGGTTCAGCGGAGTCCCATGGGAGGGATCTGTGTTTGAATTGGCACGTCGGGTGCCACCCAGATTGAAGAGACCAGACAGGTAGGCAGTCCAGGCAGTCAGAGCTGATGCAATTGAAGTGCTCTTGAAAAGCTCTCAGGAAAGGTAGGGAAATCTCCTTTATTGTGATAGCCCAGTCATGTGCATGGCTCAGTGATGAGACACCTTTTCCTATCATTCCGGATGGAACAATGCAAACAAACTATGTGACGTCTGTATTGCAGTTGAGCGCTAGTCCATGTGATGGTATGTATCTTCTGCAGTGAATAATGACATCTTGTTATCCTGCACACAGATGCTGGTGTGTGGGTAGGGCTGCACCACGATACCCAAGCAGTGGCACAGGTTAATAGCTGTGCCTTCGAGCTTGAACACATTCCAGTGTAATCTGCTGCATAATCTGCCGCCGTGCAAAAGCGTTACAAGTATAACACACAGCAAAATACCAGCTACTCACCAGCTGAACAGGCCTGTGTAAAGTGAGCAGACCTCCACGGCCCATGTGGTAGAAGTCGGTGCCCAATTCACACAGCCGCGCCTCCTTTGTGGTAGCTTAGGGAGCCCTTCAGAGATCCAGGGTGAAACAGTGTTGACGGAGTTAAAGTGTGTCCGATGCTAGCCCAGGCTTGCAGTGCTTACTGAACACAATGAACCTGCTCCTACTCCACCAGTGTGCCTGCTTCTACATTCTATATTGTGGCTGAACCAAAAATGCAAAATGCTGGTGTGGGGCAGTTTTTTGGGTCAAAGTGGGGCCCTTCTTTGGCCAATTTGGGACAGTTTGATGAGTTGCATCACCATGAACTTGCAGCGATAGAGGGCAGCCTGCAGCACACATCTGTGTGTGCAGCTGGTCAGGTAAGTGGATTTGGTGGGTGAGGGACGTGGGTCACCATGATCTATATGATCACTGCGCATGCACTAATGAAAGTCGACTTTTAGAGATAGCAATCCTAACGTAACTACAGTGTTTCTGCTCCTGCATGGGATACTGTGCTTGATACACTTTTCACTGGTGGTCCTGTCTAATGACAGTCTGTGTCCAGCAGATCTGTGTCTACCAGCCTTGAACATCTGGCTATAGGTTGCCAGATGAGAGATAGCCAGTTAGCCACTACTTCGACCATTGAATTATGCTGGGCCCACCGGACAACAACAGCAATTTTGTCTCTACACTACACAACCTTACATTACAACTATTCCGAAAGTGAGAATAGATGGCGTTTAACTCATCACCAGCGTGGGTATATATGGTGCGTCTCAGAGACAATGACCACAAGATAAATGATGAAATCAGCAAAGACAGTGTACCTTCGCACAGCGATGGCTACTCTCAAAACAAACACTGTATTCAGTAACCGTGATACAATGATTTCACTGCCATTGAATTAGATTAGCTGGATTTCATTATTTTTTTCAGAAAACATTTAGTATTACCAGGGCTCAAGTCGAGGGTACACGCGGGGGGACGGAGTCGACCCACTTTTTTCAGAGGGTGGACTCAGTCCCCCCTAGCTAAAATGAGAAACATTGAATGTCCTCTTTTAATGTATGCATTAAAGCTGACCACGGGGATCGAACCACAGTCTAATTTGTAGGCCGGACACTTCACCACTGCACTATATGACCTGATGAAGAATAACAAACAACTAAAGATACAGTGGGCCTCATTACGAGTTTGGAGGTAGCCATGCTGCTTTTAGCAGCATGGTTACCCCCAAACCGGGTACTGGGTCTAAGTTCCAGGAATAGGGAATTACCGGGCCATGCCGACTTTGGTGGGTCGGGAAATTCCCATTCTCGGGACCCGGACCTAGTACATCCCCATCTGAGCCCCCATAGCGCTCAATGGAAATGGGGAGGATGCTAACATTGGGCCCATTAATGACGGGCCCGTTGTTAGCATCCTGGTCTGCTAGCGGGTCCCGCTAAGGATGTCTTGTCTGGCCAGTCATCCTGCGCAGGACCCACTGCAGACCTCGTAATGAGGCGGCCCGGAATGAACAGTGCTGGTCCAAAGGCAAATGCCATTTGTCCTGTCCAATTTGGGTGGTTATGCAAAGCAAATTTAACAAAATGTGCATATTTTACCTTGATCTGCTAATTTCTGGTGACGTCACATTCCATTGCATTTGTTGATGAGTCCTCCCACTTAAATTTTTAGGACTTGACCTCTGGGTATTGCTCGATGATGTTCCAGTACATTTAACTGTGATGTCTGCTTACATCACTTGTTTAAGTGTTTCTAAAACTCCTCTAATGTTTTAAGCTTGATAGCGTAAATCATGTGTGTATATTTACACTATTCCACTTTGTTCTATTTAATAAACTGTTCCACAATGTTTGGATACTGACATACCCGAGAAGGATCGGGACTTGGTTGTGCTTCTTGTTGAATGTTCACATATTTTGGGATGGCATCCATCTATTTTGGGAATACTTCATTTTGCATATTGTTCATGTATAGGATTACAATACACAAACAAATTGATTTCACATCTGAATGTGTTTACAAATATTCAACCTCCCTAATTAGACATATCTGTTAGTCTCAGTGCATTTTGTTTTTCCCGATTGTTTGCAGCTTTTTATGTAGAAAGCGTCTTTTGTGCTATTTCACTGTCTCTTACATAGGGGGTCATCGTGAGTTGGGCGGGAAGGGATTACCGGCACTGGTAAGGAGACCGGTGCCGGTAATCCCTTACCATCCAATTCCGAGGTCCCTTAGCGGGAACCGTAAGGAACGTGTGGTCTGACCACACGTCCCTTACGGGTCCCGCTAAGGGACCAGGGTGCTAATAACGGGCTCCCTATGGGGACTCAAATGGGAATGGTGAATGGTTTGTTCAATGGGGACTTACCGGTCCCTCCAGGGTCGGAATGCACCGGTAAATCCCCATTGAACAAGACCGGTGCCGGACCCGGTATTGGAGGCAGCCATGGCACAAATAGCACCATGGATACCTCCAATCTCGGAATGAGGCCGATAGGGACATAAAAAAATCAAAAATAGACGTTAATAATACACTCAAAACCACAAAAAGAAGAAAGAAAAGTCTACTTTCATTGAATAGAGATCCAACAGTAAAGTGGGAAGTCCATAGGTAGGGCAAGCCATAGGATGGTCCGAGAACTAAAAAAGCTTAAAACAGATCCCCCCAGAACATCCTGGCCCACAACCTTCACCCACTCAGAATGACCCATATGACTGCACTGGAGTCATCAGGAAAGAAATGTGAGTTTAGGAGATACCATTATGCAACAGATAACAGAGGGCTTTTGACCGTCCGCAGAGAGGGTATAGGCTGGAGGGGGTAAGCAGAAGCTAAGCATGAATTCACAAAGTGATCTAATTCTGCTCAACACAAAGATGCTACAACGTGGAGGAGTCCAGACTTCAAATGCCCATCCCACGCGAAGGGAAAGGGGGTAGTTTAGGGTGGGTAAAACATTGTTAAATGGATCCACAAGTTGGCAAAAAGCAATGAACTGTGACTGGGAAAATAGTGAACAGTCCAGAAAAATGTATCAAGGGGCACTGTGCGCACAGCGCAAGATCATAATGCCTTCCGATTCTAACCATATAATTTCCACCAATGGCTAGTGGCCCACCCAGCGCAAGATATTAAATCCATCAGCATCTGCAACTAATATCTACATTTATCTTTATTTCCCTTCTTTTATACTGTGCCATTCTCTGCCATGCAGCCACCTGACCTGTCATACCTGGGAGAATGTTCTACTGCTCCATGTGGTCACTGTCTTCACCTCCGCCAAACAATTTGCTATTTTCTTTCACCTCCACTCGAACTCCATTAGCTATCACCACTGCTCGCAAAGTGGCTTCCTTGGCTGATCCTCTTCCTCTTAACATGATGTGATATGTTGCACTTACTGAGTGAACAGAGAAAAGAGTAATGCTGCAAACCCTATAACACATTACTACAAGTTTGAAATTCTTTAACCCTACAATTTAGCTGTTTCAACCCAAAAGGGGTATTTGTTTCTCACAGGACTCACTTGGATGAGCTAAACAAAAACAAAAATAATAATGTCCCATACTTTTAATGAGTGAAATTGTTCTCAAATGAAAATTTCATATTATGATTTAAGAGGAACAAACCCCCAAAGAGCAAAACAAGATCCCAGTTGTTGTCAGATGTGTTCCTATGGGTTCAAGCATTTTCAATATAAGATGTTGAATAAGATTAAACACATTAGGAATTATCAAATTTTATAAGGTTTTGAATATACTTGAACAATAAGGAAAGAATATATTTGTTCATAATGGCCAAGCTAAGTCAAAATCCTGTTTTGGATAAGCTTGAACAATTCCGAATTAATGTATTTGTTCATAATTAACAAATCTGCAAATGTTATTATGAATCAGCAAAACAAGGGGGTTCTGGGAGTCCCTCTACCAGCACAAACACAGCCCATTGACCTGTTCTTGGGTGGATGGTCGTCGGGACAATCTCAATCAGTCCTTTAGCTCACTGTCCATTTCACAGAGGAGAAATTCCATTTGCATATCAGTCTTTGTCCTATCCAGGGCAGTCCAGCACTGAAAGCTAGGCAATTCTCCTCTGAACAAGATTACCAACAGCAACCCCAGACAAGTGTTTCAGCCTAGTCGGGCCTCATCAGTGAGGTGGAGGTGTGCCTCTCTAAGAACATTGAGCAAGGGGTCCATGTCTCGATTACCCTGGTAACTTAGGGTGAGACCCAAAGTTACTTAATATGCAAAACAAGGGGGATCTGGGAGTCCCTCGATGAGCACAAAAATGGCCCATTGACCTGTTCTTGGGGGATGGCCCACAAGAGAGTCTCAACCAGGTCTTTACCTCTTTGTCCCTTTCACAGAGGAGAAATGTCCATCTGCATATCAGTGTTTGACCTTCCGAAGGGCAGTCCAGCACCGAAATGCTAGGCAATTCTCAGCTGAACAAGAGTACCAACAGTAACCCCAGACACATGTTGCAACCTAGTCGGACCTCATCAATGAGTTGGAGCTGTGCCTCTCTAAGAACAGTGAGAAAGGGGTCCATGTCTGGATTACCCTGGTAACTTAAAGGAATGGTTTGGTCAGAAATTTTAATTGGCCCTACGGGTCGGCCATGTGTTTTTAAGCTTAAGTCGCTCGATATTAGAACAATTTCCTATGGACCTTACCCGAGTTTTCCTCCATTAAACGCACGCACGCAAAAACAAGCAGCTGGGCGCATCCATTTTGTGATAATCCTATCACTTGCCCCATCGCCCTGGGTGACATGCTTTTGCAGCACTAAATCATATCCCCCATCCCTGAGTCTGACATTATCAAAACATTCATATTCCCCGCCTCTCTCTGTGACGTTACTGTGCTGAGTAGGCAAACGCGCCCAGTCGTCTTCTACGCGACTTCACACAGAACCCGGAAACCAATACAGATCAACTCACAACACAGCGCGCCACAATTCGGAATATGAAACTGTACTTTAAAATCAAACAGCAATACAGTACATTTGGTAAAGTACATTTATTTTACATTAAATGTTTAGAGAATATTCAGCAATTGGCATATTAAATCGGAAGGGAATTTTTTTTCTTTGCTCTCGATCCGCAAATCCTCTAAAGTTTATTGTGAGTCACACGCTGTTCCTTTTTGGTACACAGGGTGTTGGTTTTCGTTAAAAGAAGCACTTTTGTTGCACAGTGAATCGCAAGGTTGTTCCATCAACTAGGCAATAGGCCACCGTAAAGGTTGATATGTTGCTTCTAGCCGCTAGTACTGCGTAAGGGCATATGGGCCCTTGGCGATCGTCCCATAAAATAGTTACTGTAGTGCAGTTGTTTACAAGAAGCTGCAGCTGGCGATTGAAGAAGCCATCCGCCGGGGTCTGGAATAGGTGGCAGTCGCAGTACGGTAGGATGTACCTGTTTTGAAAACATAAAAATTGAAATTAGTCTCGCCAGCCGATCTTTATTACTATTATTCATTTCATTTTTTAGGGCCGAGGTGAAACTATTTGCTTGTGAGGATATTGCAATAGAGTATGTTCGGCTCTAAAAACAATGCGAAAACTGACGAAAGAAATCGAGGTTAACACACAATGTAATGATTTATTAGCGTTGAACCACTGAGAAACGACTGTTTGTCTACATGCGTGTCGAATGGGCACATGCATGCCTATGTGCCCGGTAGAAAGACAATCCCACAAATGTTTTACTTGCTCTTCTTTGTAATATGCCACACAGAATGAACAAGTACAACTTAACCTGCCTTTAACGGTACACTATTGGTATTATATTCCGGTACAAAATCATCTAAAGAGTTACTTACATTATATTTGCCATTTCCATTGTGTCGGCCTAATGCAGTCCGTAAAGCCCACTCTGTTTGTGCCAACGATTTTTCATATACTGAACTAACATGAAACTCGTGTAGTTTCAGAATTTTCAGCCTTATCGTCTCTTACATTATTGCACCCCTCCTTCAAATGAAGTCCTTTCTGCATGGTCCCTGTCTCTCAAGGTCAAAAAACAATAGAACTTTATACTGCCAGTGCGAGCCGTGGTCCTCTTCAGTCCGCGAGCAAAAAATCAAAGCCGCTGACCTTCACTCTGCATGAGCATACATTCTTACTTTGCAACATCCCGTGTAAAGCCGTCTATGAGAACTTGAATTTTCGACTCCATCTTTCTACTAGTCCTCAATGTGCTAATGCGAACTGGCTTCTCTCCCATCTGCAACGCCTCGCTTGGTGCGTTCTAAGGCCCCCAATTTTGTCCTCGTTTTCCGCGAGCTTTGCAGCCCTAGAGAACCATAACTATGGAGACATTGACTTTTTGGGGGAAGGTCAGGAAAAGTATAAGGTACCCACGGAGTTGGGTTGAAAGTGAGATTTATTGTTTGCTTGTTTTATTATTTGCAATGTACAAACCTCCCCTCAGTTAACACTGCACAGCATTTACATGAGATTGCAAAGCTTAGTTACAGCAACAAAAATATATACATACACATATTGACAAGGTCGGCGATATGGGGTGAATAGAGAGAGAAGTCAAAGATGACACCCAGGTTGTTCGCTACCGAGGATGGTGAAGGGAGGGGCTAGGGTTAGCATACTTTGTATGTACACTGTACAATTACATTTTTTTCAAAAAGACAATCAGATTACAATGATTTAAACTGGGATTTGTACTTGTCAACAAGCTCTGCTTTGGGTGGACATGGCACAGTGGCAATGTTTGGTGGCAATGTATCAGTGCTCTGCACAGAATCGGTCAAAATTCCATGACTGTGCTTCTCTAGTACATTAACAATAAGGCCTTTAACAAAGTCAAACTTCATTTCCTCATATACTGGTTTCACCACCCATTTCTTACTTCTTTTTGCAAAGGCCGTAGTGTAGCTAAGCATCCCTACATTTCCCGTAGTCCTAGATTGTTCATGGCACGCATTATCTTTATGGCCAAGACCGCTTGTAGAGTCCTATGTTTCATGCCCTGTATGCCGAAATGCAATTGCTTTGGCCTGTACTTTAGGTACATATTGTGGAACACCTCCAAACCTCCTGTGTGACAGAATTCTGTCAGTCCCCTCAAATCCCTTGATAGAGTTTTATCAAAAACAATCTTCTCAATGGCTTTGTGTGTAGGTGAAGATGGAATCAACCACTTCTTCTTCCGTGCCTCCTCTGTGGACAAAGGGCCATGTTCACATTGGTGGAAATGTTGGTTTTCTGTCCAGCGGTGAACGTTGGTACAGTGGTGCATCAGTGACCACCATTTTTCAAGTAGGATTTCCACTGACCCTTCACAAGTTTTGGAGCTCCACCAAAGATGGTTGCTGATAGACTGGGACCACTGTGAAATACTTTCCAAACCTTTTTTTCTTCTCCCTGTAGCCGAGTTTTTCTTATTGATTGATTTAGCAAGATGCCATACGTCAAATTGATGTTTAATATGTGGGAACTGCTCTCTCATTGTCTTGGCTATTGAAACGTGTCTGTCCGTGGCTATGAGCTTGATGTGCATTCCCCCCGATTGTAGATATTCCAATGATTATATAAATCCTAGTTTCTCCATGGCCAATGAGGATTTACATTGGGACACCTGCACGACCACCGAACTCACAATTTTCTTACTATCCATGTCCTGAACGTGGTAGGTGCAGTACTTGGCAGAAAATCCAGGGCTGTCCCACTGTCCATCGCCGGCTAGCCTGAATCGTTTGCCTTCGAAAGTACTTTCTGGAGACAATTGTTCAATTTTCCAAGCATCACTAATGGCCGGAAATGGATAATCATGTTGGAATTTGTAGTACTGCATTTTAGAAATGAAATGGAGTCCCACAAACTGAAAGAAAGACACTAACTTTCTAAAACTGGACCCACTAAAAAGTGAGGCAGCTGCACACAGTAGATTGCCTGCTGGCAGTTTCCCCAAGATCGGTTGTGCAGACCATGAGAATGTATGATGTAATGTACAGGCAGCATGTATTTTGACGTTACTGCCTTGTGTTTGACGAGTCACATGAATCAATGGCTTCCCACATACTTCCCCTCTAACAGAATGCCCACATTTCAGCATACTTATAATATCCGTCAAACAACTGTCGAATACTATGTATTTGCCCTCTTTCATTAGACTGTCATCCTACAACTCAGTTGTTTTGGACTGCATCGTTGCGGACATATCACCACAATTGAAACTAATATCGCTGATATCAGGTTCTGATGCGTCGGTGAATAGTGCTGCTGGTTCATTCTCTGTCATTTCAACATCTGTTACTTGAACATTGATGGGAGAACAGAACAATGTTGACAGCTTTTTGGGTGGCATTTTTTTTGCTGGTGTAGATTGTGTGAATTGATCTGCGACTACTTCAGAGCTATCTTCAATACATCCAGTATCATCTTCTTGTGGTGGTGCAGTCGCACTGTAGCAATGGTCCAATAAAACTTTACTGGATTCTCCGGACACATTCAATTCATGTTCTGGCCATTGGACATGAGCATCTTGAGTCTGAACATACCACGCCTGAATTAATAGTTCCCCATAGTGTAAACGGTCTGGCAAGCAACATCTCTCGTTTGCTTCACTGTCTGTGTTTGTATAGTTCGTACACCCTCGGGTAACTAGAGGACATATTGGAAAAGGGATGTTCAGTTTAAACACAAGATAAAGTATAGTACAATTGACAGAAAAAAAACTTAATATAGTCCCCAGCACAAAACGATTTCTAAAAATATGACCTGTTTGTAACTAACCTTATTTTTGTTTCTTTTCTTTGCAACTATCTTGACTCGAACTTCAACATCTGCATGCTGTTGCTCCGATTTGTTTCCGCATGTTTTCCCTTCCTCTTGCGCTGCAACAACTATATTTTCTGGATCCACATAAACAGCACGGAATGATGCTCCATCGACTACCCGAAGCATAGTACTTTCATTACTGTGTATCACAATATTGAAAACATAAAACACACTTGAGGATAACTACACAGGTACATCTCAATAGCGAAACACGAATTAAACATTGTGTTGAACAATCAAACGACAAGTATTCGAGCTCTGATGATGTAGTTCAATGGAACTGTCAGTATCCATACCTCTGGCTCCGCATAGACTGCCAAGAATGATTTTATTGGAGAGGGCACCTCAGCATCTCCCTGAAACACAGTACTTGCATTAGTATGGTTTTCAATATTGTAAACATAACGCACACTTGGTGTCGACAGGCACAGGTACATATAAAGAGATAACCACAAATGATGCATTGTCTAAAAGAATCAATGGATATCTAAATATGATCCGATTTTATCGACTTATTTCTCCAATTCCTTTACATCTGCATCATCTACAAGGGATGTTGTGATTGTAGAGGAAGATCGGTCGTCTCCCTGAAACACAGTACTTGCATTAATATGGTTTTCAATATTGTAAACATAACACACACTTGGTGTCGACGGCACAGGTACATATGAAGAGATAACAACCAATGATTAATTGTGTAAAAGAATCAAAGGATATCTAAATATGATCTGATTTAATCGACTTATTTCTCCGATTTATTTACATCTGCATCATCTAAATGGGATGTTGTGATTGTAGAGGAAGCTCCGTCGTCTCCCTGAAACACAGTACTTGCGTTAATAAGCAAGAAAGTATAGCAAATGGAATCACGTTATATGATCACGCTCGATGGAGCTGTCAGTATCCATACCTCGCGCTGCTGAAGAATATCTATGGATGTTGTAAATGTAGTGCGCACTTCCGAAAGCTGTTGCGCCGATTCGTATACGCATGGTCGCGCTTCCACTTCCCCTGGAATTACTTGATTGTCAGGCTCCGCATCAAGTGCAGGGGTTAACGCTCCATCTACTGCCTGAAACATAGTACTTGCAGTAATAAGGATTACAATATTGAAAACATAACACACACTTAGGGTCAACCGCACAGGTTCATATCAATGGCTAACCACGAATGAAACATTGTGTAGAACAATCAAACGACAAGTATTCCAGCTCTGATGATCTAGTTCGATGGAGCTGTCAGTATCCATACCTCGTGCTGCTGAAGAATATTTATGGATGTTGTAAATGTAGTGCGCACTTCCGAAAGCTGTTGCGATGATTCGTATATGCATGGTCCCGCTTCCACTTCCCCTGGAATTACTTGAATGTCAGGCTCCGCATCAAGTGCAGGGGTTGACGCTCCATCTACTGCCTGAAACATAGTACTTGCATTAGTAAGGTTTACAATATTGAAAACATAACACACACTTGGGGTCGACTGCACAGGTTCATATCAATGGCTAACCACGAATGAAACATTGTGTAGAACAATCAAACGACAAGTATTCCAGCTCTGATGATCTAGTTCAATGCAGCTGTCAGTATCCATACCTCGTGCTGCAGAAGAATATCTATGGATGTTGTAAATGTAGTGCGCACTTCTGAAAGCTGTTGCGCTGATTTGTATACGCATGGTCCCGCTTCCACTTCCCCTGGAATTACTTGAACGTCAGGCTCTGCATCAAGTGCAGGGGTTGACGCTCCATCTACTGCCTGAAACATAATACTTGCATTAGTAAGGATTACAATATTGAAAACATAACACACACTTGGGGTCGACCGCACAGGTACATATCAATGGCTAACCACAAATTAAACATTGTGTAGAACAATCAAACAACAAGTATTCCAGCACTGATGATCTAGTTCGATGGAGGTGTCTGTATGCATACCTTGTGCTGCTGAAGAATATCTATGTATGTTGTCAATGTGGTAGACGCTTCAGCATCTCCCTGAAAGACAGTGTTTGCATTAGTATGGATAACACTAATTATAACTGAAAACAAACACCGGGGGACGACAACTAAGGTGTATATAAATTGGAAAGCACTAACCAAACATTCGGTAAAATAATTACACGATACATAAAAACTATTACTTGACATTCATAAAACAAGTCTGTGGCGGAATATCTAAGTAAGATTACCTGATACGCGCTAGAAGTGGTTGATAACTGCGGGCACCTCACGGATGTAGAATGTTCTTGCTTCAGATTAAGTGGTTAGTCAAGCAGTTGTAAAGGTAAATTATTGTTTGATAATGAAATGCCAATATTAAAAATTGCCATGTAAGCCGACAGAATGCTTGAGAATAATGCTATTCAAAATGCGCAATCTAGCACAGTTCCCTGTGCCCATAAATAGATTTCCTTTGGGGGTATATAATCGAAAAACAATGTATTGATAAATGTCATTATTCAAAAAGCTACACACTCATATCAATATCGAAGGTATTACAAGGGATACAACACCTAAAATATCAATTAATCCATTCAGCTATAAACACACTACCGCAAGGCATAAAGCTAGATCCGGACACTTGACTCACCAGTGGCGGAATGTGGATGAATAGAGTTGGAATAGCATCTGCGAGCAATTTTCGTGTCGTTCGCCGTTTATTCTTCTTTGTTACCCAAAATGTGGCGTACATTTTAGAGGAAAAGTGCCGGCTGCAGATGGGGTATCGATCACCCCTCTTGGCCTCTAAGACTTGTTGGACTCTACTTTCAATCTCATCCAGTGGATATCCGCAATGTCTGACCCATTCTCTTATTCAATCAACAGTTTTAGGCAATACATGCATTGTAGTGCCTTCAGATTTAGCATGGGTCTTCGAAGGGCAACCGCTAATCGAACAAGAAGGCATTGTTGAAAATTCAGAAAAGTAAATATCAAGATTATTATAAAACGTTGATGAATAAAAATGTCATAAAAAAGTAAATGAACCATACCATGTTCAATGCAAGCTTTGTTTTGGTCGCCGAAACTATACCAGTTAATCAAGTGCGGCTTAGTATTTCCATTACTTTCACAAATTAGAAACTGATGGAACTAAACTCTGAACATATGACTCGTCGCTTGGATGTACTGTCTTGCACAAGAAGGAAACATGCTTACATTATAGACACAACCCCCAAAGGATGCAATTCGATGACAATTTACACAGATGAAAATAAATGGAAAATCAAGTCAATAGCAATGAGACCAATGAACATAGCACTATTGAGTACTCTACTCGCGAATAGATAGAAATTTAAAAATGACCGAAATATGACTGTGATACATGGCCTTACCTTGACCAACAAACAGTTAGATTCAGCAAGCCCAGTAGTTTGTGGCAGGAGAACAGGTAGATGGCCACAGCTAGCACACTGACGAGTTTGCTCGAAGCGCTCACAGAAGTTCACAGATAGCACGACGATGAGCAGATTAGCATCGATCTCAGTGGCTCTCAGGTAGCACGTTCAGGAGTTGACTTGCAAAGCACAAAGATGTTTTCAAGAGACATATCAAGTGGTTTATAAAGTATTAGAGACAGGGGTGTGTTTGTGAATGAATGACGTGTATATGTCGTGGTATTATGTGGTTTGCCGGAGGGCGGCCAGCGTGAGGGGGAGGGATCCTGTGGGGGATCCTGGCCAGAGACAGAGGGTCTGAGGAGGCCATGTGAGCGATGGCCCCTGGGCATGGGATACCTTTTGAAGTGTACATGCTGTTTGGCACCTTGGCCGTTTGCGCCCCTGACAGCCCCCCATGGCAGCGCACATCCACTGTCGTGAACTGCCTTTGATAGAGGGGGGTGGGATGGATGGGCCTGGGGCATGCAGATAAGGCACAGGAAGACTGCTGAATGGAGACACACTTATGTGGATTGCAGGGAAGCGGCCAGCGTGAGGAGGATCCTGGCTGGAGACACGGGGTCTGAGGAGGCCATGTGAGCGATGGCCCCTGGGCGTGGGATACCTTTTGAAGTGTACATGCTGTTTGGCACCTTGGCCGTTTGCGCCCGTGACAGCCCCCCATGCCAGCGCGCATCCACTGGCGCGACCGGCTTTGATAGGGGGGATGGATGGGCGGTGTGCGTGCAGGCAAGGCACAGGAAGACTCTAGAAAGGAGACACACTTGATTCATTTAAAAAATCGAAACAACCGTTGTTAAAATATATGTGGTGTTTTATTTTGTTTCTTATTTTGATGGCACAAAAATACAAAACTTTACACATTGTACAGGTCAGGTTGCAGCACAGCGAGGGAAAGTCCCCTGCACTGACCGCTGTCACTGGGGAAAGTTTGTCTTATGGCAGCAACGGCAAAGGCGGGTATTACTCTTCGAACGTGGTGTCCAATCCTCCCGTGAAGCCACCATGTAAAGGAACAATAGGCCACCAGCATGTACCACCTGTGAAAAAGAATGATACAAACTGTTTTTAAATGACCAAGATAAGTTTATTAAACCTTTGTTGCCAATGACAATTCTTGTAACTAATGGCATTCTGCTTGGACAAATGCTGTCTAGACACTGCACACTATTGAATGACTTTCATGCGTTACAATGAAATGTATATGTTTAATTTTGAATATAGGAGACGACCATGAAATAGTAGCGGCATCACAACAGAGTATACATACTCATTACTCGGATTACGAGGACGAACAGTTGCATGAAGTTCGTGCATAAGCACCATCATTATTCACAACACGGACAGTGTAAGGCAGGCTGCACAGAAGTCATTTTGGCCGTGCCCCCCCTTCCGAAATGTAGGCCACGCATCCCGAGTTTTCACAGCAGCAGCAGTTCTCGTCCTCGGTTGGCATTAGCTTGCACCGATTGCATGGGCACCAGGTGGAAACAACGTCCATGCGACAAGGTCCAGTGTCTTCATCCGTTGATTCATCCTGCCAACTGCCGTCCGAAGCCCCATCGTTTTCGCATGTTTCCCTTTCCAGTAGTTCCTCCTCGGTATATTGGGGCCCGTACATGTAGGGCATTATTGTAGCCATTGTGTGGTAAACAAACTAAAATAATTTTTAGCGATGGTACAGGTGTTCACACGGGCTACAAGCAGTGAAGGTAGCTGACCAGAGCACAGAAACAAGTCACAGAATACTCAAAGTAACAGAGAGAGAGGAATGGAATCGAAAATCTGCTGCTGTGTGTTGTCAAACGGTCTGTTTATACTTATTGAGTAAAGAGGCGTCCTGCCATTTCCATGGTGACACGTCATTAGCTGAAGCGCAGCGAATGTTGACACGAGACGTGCTTTGGCGTTGTGAAATGGGCGGTACGCGTCTGCTGATGACAGGCTCAGGGGCGGGGGATATGATTTAGTGCCGCAAAAGCAGGTCACCCAGGGTGATGGGGCAAGTGATAGGATTATGACAAAATGGATGCGCCCTGCTGCTTGTTTTCACGTGCGTTTAATCGACGAAAACTCGGGTAAGGTCCATAAGAAATGTTTCTAATATTGAGAGACTTAGGCTTAAGAACACATGGCCGACCCGTAGGGCCAATAACATTTTCTGACCGAACCATTCCTTTAAGGTGAGACCCAAAGCTACTTAATATGCAAAACAAAGGGAAGTTGGTTTCACATGCAGCTAGGTTTTTTGTCCGGATGCTTATAATATTTAAATGAGTAATTTAATGGCCCACATGCTTAATTAAAACTGCAATAAAACTTTTTGGGAGGACAAGAAACAACAAGTGTGCAAAATTAGCTTCTAGAAAGTGAATTCCAGTCCCTCATTGTCACCCTTCCTAACATCTCTGTTTAGCATGCCCCTAGGCAGCTGTTTAAGAGCTGTATTGGGTAGAGCAAGTGTTTAAATAACAGACCCATTGTTGTGCTGTGCCAAGCACTTAAGATCCCTAAAATAAAACCCCAACCAGTTGCTAATTTATCTCTGTCACTAAGATGTCAACATTATGGCTCATATGTCTGCAAGATGGCGGGGGGCTTAACAGCTAAACTGGCAACCTCTGCTCCAGGTCGATGCTGCTAGTGTGGCTGCAGCTCCAGTCGAATCGAGCACAAAGAGGGTAATGCAACACGAGTTCCAGAGAGTGCAGTTATAGAGAAATAAGCTCTGTATGGCAGTCCTGGCTGGAACAACATATAGCTTGGGAATTACACTAAATTCAGAAGAGACCATTTCCCTTCTGAGACCGTCATATGTTGCAGGGTGTCCAGTTTGATCAACAATTGGGAACTTTTTAAGACCCAGTCAATGACCAAGGGAGGTATGTCAACTTCAAGCACTGTAGATAACATAAGGGACATCATCTCACCAAAATGCTTGGTGTAGTAAAAGTGACATCACACACCCAATGACATCACAGGAAGCAATGTCATACAGCCTTTGATCCCCAATGACATCAATTGAAATAACATTGCATGACATTTAACCCCAATGACATCAACCTGAAGTGACTGTAAGGTGTAGAAAATGTACAGAGGTTTACATTTCAAACCATACCAAACCGGTATTCATGTAAACAGAAGACTTTCTTAGATACAACCACATTTTAACTAGACTTGATATGCCATGGCACGGGTCATGTTGTGACAGCCGTAGCCCCGGTTCAACCAATATAGGCCTGTGACCCTGGCATGCTTATGCAACTACAGTCTGATATAGCCGTTTACTGCCATCTTATACCAATTATAGCTGCACAAGTCAGGTCTAATAATCATGTATAAAACACAATACTGTATTCCAAATGTAGACTGCATTTGAGGATACTATCATCTTATGTCTGTTATAGACTTACACTCTAGGTGCAGTCGAAATATATCAGTTAGAGCTCCATATATCCAGTTGCTTCTATAATATGCCAAGGGCATCATCAAATGTCTACTAATAGCACCCTATGTATATAAAAGCCCAACACTCCTGCTATGGTTGACATATTTACGGGAAAGCCTCACATATAAGGGTACATCCATACGAGAAGTGCAGTATCAGATACCCCAGTAATGTCATTCAGTGTCATTTATGCATGGTATGACAAACTGTATGTGAAGTCTCACGTGCCATTGATTCTATCATGTGCCAAACTCAGCCTCACTGTTTTTTTAAATGTATTTATTTATTTGGTCTTATAGCTAAATAAATAACTTTTGACCAATATCTCAGTCTAAAATGTTCCACAGCCACCACATAGTTCCTGAAGGGCCACTTCTGAGACAAGCTAAAAAAAAGTTTCCATCCTTGTTTGGGGGCTGAAAACGCAACGGTGAAAGCCGCGGTTTAAACACTTAAAGAATTATTCAGGTCAGCTTGAGAAATCACTCTGTCATTTTTTGCACCTCCCCCTGTGCCTGTTCCCAACAGAAGTAGGGAGAAGAAACTAATGTCATTGCATTTCATTTGCGAATTTTGGATGCCCTTACCAATGTGTAGAATCACCCCCTGGTTTGCTCAAATGAGAATAGGTTTGAAAAGGGATTTGAATGAGCGCTTCGAAAATGAGCTCATTCAGAAGTCTTTTGTGGATCAGCTTCTCCTTTTTTATCGCAAGTGATGAGATGTGCTAGCGCATCTGATCACTTGTGCTAAAAAAGTTGGGAGTATCTGCCCCTAAGACATTATTCTGAGCCTATGCTTGGATGTATTGATGCTGTAACACTTATGCATGTATTGTAGCCATTAACATATATAGTGCCTTCACCAAAGCACTCTGAACAAAACACTATTACATACAATTATTTTTACATGATGTGACAAATCACGTGATTCTTTCCCTGTGAGGCTATGGAGATGATCCCACTATGTGACACCTTCCATAGGGGTAGAGGCAAGCAGGACTCTCCACCTTGAGGACAAGGTCTCCCCTTCCAAAGGAGGAACTCCCTACCCAATCTACCTCCAAACCAGTGATAGAGGAACCCAGGAGTTCGAAATATGTTGTTGGATTGGAGCAGAAGGAAATGTGGAGGCATAGCTTCCAATGCTGGAAGGAAGATGGCATATGCAAGTGCCAGAGTTGCACTCCAGAAGATCCAGGCTGAGAGAACTTGAAAACTGATGCAAGTTTCCAGGAAAAACTGAATAATAAGTGGTGGTGTGACCAGGATATGATGGAATGCCTTAAGGACGTGGAGATCATTTACAAAAAGGCACCATAGACCATGCCAAAGGAGGAGAAAGCAGCAAGGGAAGATGCCGTCCTGACATCATGAGAAGAGCTGTGACTGAACTGCAGACCCAGTGATGCAATCCCTGAGTAATTTGAGTAAAAAAAGGTAACGGGGAAAGCGAGAGTTCCGGGGAGGGGACTAAAAATAATGAATGGGATACTCATACTCGCCCAAGTGAGGGGTGAGTGTGGGAAAAGAGTGCAAATCCTCACTGGTTTATTGATACTCATCCCAGTGAGGAACAAGTGTGGGAATAGAGTAAAAATCATCACTGGGCTACTCAGATTCACCCCAGTGAGGAACAAGTGAGGAAAAAGAGAAATTATCGTTACTGGACTACTCATACTCATTCGAGTAAGGAACAGCAGTGTAATAGGAGAGAGAAGCATTACTGGGCTACTTATGCATGACCATGTAAGGAACAAGTATAGACCAAGGTGGGGATCTATTGCTGGGCTACTAATACTCATCCCAGTGAGGAACAAAGGTGGAAGAATAGTAAAAATCATCACTGGGCTACTCATACTTGTCCCAGTGAGGAACACATGTGGAACAAGAGTAAAAACCATTGTTGGGCCACTCATACTCATCCTAATAAGAAGCAAGTCTTTGAGAAGCTTGAGAATCATTATTGGAGCACTCCTACTTGTCTCAGTAAAGGGGAAGTGTTGGCAATATATAAGGAGAATGAGAACTGTAACAACATCCGTACTGGTTACCCTAACCAGGAAGAGGATTGGACATTCAATCAAGAGAGAAACTCAAGTTTGCATAACAAGAGACGATCAAAAGAGCCCCCCAATAGTAAAGAGCAAAGAGAACCAAAGAGATTGCAAGAGAACATGATAAGGGAGAGAAAGAGAAGTGGAAAAACCCAATATCGGAACTTTACAACTTGATGAAAGTAGTTACAAAGAGCTACCTATAAATACTTTACTAAGTTAAACTTGCTACGAAAGCAGCCCTAAGGAGAAGGGAGACATTCTCCTTTGCCTCATTTATTTTTATAAGTAGTAGCGTTAGCATAAATTAGTTTTGAACTGTGGACAGAGCTTTCTTTTTGGACTCACTGACTACTGATGAGTACCATAGTTTAGTTTGGTGTGGTAGGACAAACCCATAGCTTAGGGAAGGTTAGGGGTTTATCCATATTCTTTCATAAAAAAACGGAGTCAAAATGGAAGATCAAAGTCTGTAGAAGGAAAGGATGAGTACACATTGAGGATTGAAACCAATGACCTGCAGAACGCACATAGGTTCCAGAAGTGAACCCTTAACCAATCTTTTCTACTTAAATGTGCATACCACAGCATGTTGTAATGCATTGACTTGGGAGGGGGTTGTATTTCCAATTAACATAACACTTATTATTACAGTGCTTTCAAGCAGGAGGAATATGTCATGATCCACCTGTAAACGTCATACTAGTAGTCTTATATTTTGTTTTCAAAATGACTTGAGGGGAACAGGTGAGGGTGATGGGTAGATATTCTAGCTGATGATTCTTTACAACTCAAAAATGTCTTATAGAGCATCCTGTGCACAAGTGGATAGCTATGCAAGTTAAAAGTTCAGCTGACATCTGTCAGCCTGCACTTTCTAAGTTCATATTTCAGCAGGGTTTACGCAGCCTTCATCCTTCAGAGGATGATATGTTAAGTACTCTTGCATTCCATAGTAACACCACTTATTTGTACAGCCTCCTGTACTTGTACAGAAGCAGGAGGAGTCAGACATGAAGTGCTATACATAGAAATATGACAAAATAGCAACTGTTTTACATCACTACAGAAAAATCTAGGCCACAGTGAAATTAAAACATGGAGTATTTTTGCATTAAATAATAGGCCTCAGAATCATAAAGCACAAAGGTTCACTCTAAACAAGAAGCTATGGGCCTGTTACATCCAATCTTCCTTGCCTGCATGCCCAGAAACTAATCTCCAGCTGTAACTTTATATATAAAGTACATTAGAGAAAGCCAAACTTCACATTGTGATATCTGAAATTACAGAGGGCTCAGAAATCCTCCATTAGTGAGAGAGGTTGCAAAGGAGTTGTTGGGAGGCAGATGAATACATCATCCATAGCTTCTGCACCTCCCCTAGCCCAATATAGCACAGGTGAGAAATGCTACTCACTAAGGCAACTGTACCACCCTTAGCCTAGGCAGGTACAGCAAGAAATGGACACAATCTAAGCTGAATATGGCACAAGTAACCAAACTAACGTGACAATACCGATGTCATGCATTAGGCACAAAGCAAATGTGCACTCAACATGAAGAACGTGTACATTAGGTAATATATGCATTTATACATGAAGAATATTAACATAGCATCCATAAGACATTACGGATACTAACATAAGTAATGTATAAGCGGAATGCAACATGAACAACACGCACATATGGCTCACTAACATAAAAATGCAACAGTAAATGGCAGCCATCTCTTACAAAATGGAAGCCAAAACACGCTTCTAATTAAACGAAAAAGGACTCAAGGCTTAACAAGAACTCAAAATGCTGAGACCACACACATACAGGGCCATGCAGAGCTCGGACAGGAGCTGACAACCACAGCCAAGGTTACCACAAATTAAGGAAGGGTAAGAACGTTACAGTGAAAGCACAAGATAGCAATTCCCACGATACAAGAAAGATACTTCCAGATTACTTAAAGTCTTATAAGTGTACAACCATCCTGTGTAAGCCAGTTGCAGGACAGCTAAAATCCAGAAGACTCCATGGAGAATAGCACAAGAGTTTCCTCAGTGCAAGAGGAAATATAACACGTATAAGCTAAGCTCCCAATAAATGAAAGGTGAAATAATTCCAAACACAGTCTCATCACACATGACCCATAACAGAACACTGTCTATTCATTAGCAATGAACACAAATAGGACACATGCCTTACTTCTTGCATGTATCCCCAGTTATACACATATCCCCAGACACAAGATGCTACACAAAACCAAATTCATAGAGATCACCCTGGTTCCTGGCCTAGAAATGAGGAATGGTATCTTCTTTAATTGAAAGAAAAGCAGTCCATGGACCTTGCTCCCCCTACCTCTGCCTGGCTCAAATCGTGACGACCTGTCAGTTGTCCAACGTTGGTCAGTACAAACCCAACCAATGAAAACCCTCAATGGTACGCTGCCCATGAAGTAAGGTGCCAGCCAATTACACATATTGCAGAGATGATGTCATTTTTACCTTAATCAATTTAGAGGTGGTCTCAGGAGGAGCCACCAGACAAGTGTTCCCCAATCAAAAAATGTAAACCCTAAATAATCTATATGTAACCATCACTATTAGCCAATCCCTATTCCTTGTAGGCTTTAGTAGCTAAGATTAGAGTATGATGTCAGTTATGACAAATTCTGAAGATATAAACCATTGTTTTTATCTAACAGGCGAGAGCACCAAGAATTCCCTCATTGTATGATATTGCTGCTTTATTTTGATTATAACAAAGCTGGGTTTTCCCTTGCACTTTTTGTATTTCCATTATTGAGTCCGGTTTGAACTGGCTCCAGGACCTCTGTGTAATTTGGGACTTTCCAGGCCCTCAGGCATCACAGCTGCGAACTCTGACAACTCAAAAATGACTCCCATGGGTAATTTCAGTTAGCTCTGAAATTCAGACAAACTTTGATGCATAGATAGTACACTTGCTTATTTACTGTTTTTATGTGTGTTTGTGTGTGTGCACACTTGACTAGTTTATTTGCTGAAGAAATCGACCCCTTGCCCGTTGCCATTCATCTCCATTGGTGTATTGGTTGATCTTCTGCTAAGTTGTGGAAAGTGATTTACAGGTTCTATTATATGAACTTTTAAAAAGATAAATGTCTCTTGTTTTCAAGCATGTAATACTAAGTAGTACTGGTGAACCCCATTAGGGAAATGCGTCAGAGAGATGTCTGTTTTTTACAATTCATTATAGGCCACATGTTAAGTGATAAACTTGAACAATGTGCTGTTGAATTCAAGTAGAGGAATTCATATCTTTTATTTGTATATGTTTGGAACATGGGAAACATATCTGTTTCCAGAACACTAAAATCCATAAAATGCAAGTTCAAATTCAGTTATAAAATGTTTCCTAATGTATCATTGTGATGAAATGACTTCTGCCCTGAAGGAGTTCAAGGGTGATTAGTGCCTAAACCACATAATCTGAAAACAAGAGTGATCCCAATCATAAATGTGAGTTAAGAGATATACATCTTTTGCCTTTTGTGGTAATGTGGGCCAAAGCAGGCTATGCTCTTAAGGGGGTTGTGAGGGTGATCCGGTAGCAACCCAAACAGCGAAGTCCAAAAGACCACAATAAAGGGTTGCCCAGTCAAGATGGAGGACAATCAAATACCTCAATGTTCATAAAAAGCATATGCTCTTGAGTGAAAAAGGTAGTAATTGTGACCTAACCAGTCCCTAGTGCCGAAAGATGTAAACCAGGGGAGGGGGCATTTAGAGGTCACTAATACCTTTCCACATTTCATGGCAGTTCAACAGCGTCACATAAGTCTTCTTGCAAACTGCGTTTTGGATGCAGCATGTCACAGTAATCCAGATAGGCGGCAAGAGTAGAGTCAGATTTGAAGTGAAGTGTGCAGTGGTTCACATTCTTTCACGGCAGCAAGCTTCTGGTTCAAGCCAAGGCAACGACACAGACAGCTGGCACGGTGCAGTGATGAGCTGGTTCAAGGATGCAGAAAAAGTGGTCAGAAGATTACGAAGCACTGCCAAAGGCAGCACCACATGTTATGTTGGTTGGAATGTGTTTGAATGCAGATGAAATACAGGAGATCAGCTGCTTGGCTGCTTCAGTTACTGTAGGTCCTAATACAGGGGATCTGGCATTAGATTGGTCCTTGTTCTCATTCTCCCAAACAAGGGGTGGAGCTGGAAAACACCTGCAGGTAATGTTCACCCCACTGAGGTACCGGGTACAGGTGTAGCTGGCAACGAGGCAGGTCTTGCTTATCAATGTGCACTAGGGATTGTTAAGGAACAGACCTGCCTCTGCCTTGGATCAACTGCTTTCACCTCACAACTGGAGGACTTTTTAAAGGATTGCTCTCCAAATAGGCTCCAATTATATCTTCCTGAAGGATTGAAGTCCAGAGATTAATCAAATGAGTGGGTGACCCCTTCCTTTATAGGCAAAGGTCCACAGGTCATTGGACAAAAGCACGCCTGCTTTAGGGGGTCCAATCCCTGTCCTTGAGACACATGATTTTTGCCTTCTGACATCACACCCAAAGTGCTTTGTTCTAAAGGAAGTGGAGGGTCAGGAGGGATAGAGAGGTACAGAGAGAGAAGATAATGATTTGTGCCTTCTGACATCTCACCAAAAGTGCTTTGTTCTAAAGGAAGTGGAGGCTCAGGAGGGATAGGTAGGTACAGACATAAGATGGTAGAACCCTCCTACAACTATGCTGAGCTTCCTCTGTCTATACTACCCCCACCCATATCTCAAACCCATAGACTCAAAGGCCCTTTGATATTCAACATCCTGATGTGAGACTAGAACATTTGTATGTGATGTACCCTTTGATGTTGTTTTCCAAGGACAACTGCTGCTAAGGGTCTATCACTCTGTAGAGAGTTGTTTCCTGAAACAAGAGGGGCCCTAGGAGTGTCTCTCTACTGGCCTATATCCTGGGTTAGAGTCTCAGTCACAGTCTTTAGCTCACCATCCTTTCACGGAAAGACATTTCCAGTACATATCAGTCTTTGTCCTGCCCAAGGGCAGTCCAGCACTGAAATGCCAGACAATTCTCTGCTGAACAAGAGTACCAACAGCAACCCCAGACACGTTTTTCAGCCTGGTTGGGCATTGTCAGTGAGGTGGAGCTGTGCATCTCTAAGAACAGTGAGCAAGGGTTCCAAGTCTGGATTACCCTAGTAATTTAGGATGAAAACCCAAAGCTACCTAATATGCAGAAACAAGAGGGGTCCTGGGAGTGTCTCTCTACCGGCCTCTATCCCAGGTTAGAGTCTCAACCAGAGTCTTTAGCTCACCATCTTTTCACAGAAGAGAAATGTCCAGTGCATATCAGTCTTTGTCCTGGGTGCTTCCCAACATCACCATGGATCAATTTAGAGGCACAGCCATTTAGTAAGACCATCCAGTTTACAGTGATTTTGCGATCCTGCAAAATGTTGCTAAAACTGACGTTTTGCACAAAAATTGCTGTTTTTGCACAAAAAATGCAAAAACTACCATTTAAAAAATAAAAAAATACTCTTGGTGCCAGATTCTCAAAACGTTTTAACTCAAGAAATAAAATCACTTGCACCCCAAAAAAGAGCAGCCCACTCCATAAGAAACACCTGAATGGGCACATTTTATTAAAATGTGCCCATTCAGGTCTCCCTTGTGGATTTTATATGCGCGCCCATTCAGATGGCCTTTTTCACCTCCTTGAGCAAATCAGGGGACGTTTCTGCCGATTTAAAAGCGTATCCTAAATTTCCAAGCAAGATGCACTCTTAAATGTGCAGAAATTTTAGGCAACCCTATGAGCACGGGAGATAGGGATGCCCATGCATAACAGGGTCTTTCTTGACCCTGTCATGCATTTTGTTAAGGTGTGAATCGCTACTATGTCTCTTGCATATCTGTTCCTCAAACAGGATAGAAATGCGTTTTTTTGGTCACATTTTACAAAAGGTGCTGGGAGTTTGCAGAATACTTACAGGAGAGCACTTCTATTCAAGGTACTACCAATTTTGACTGCCAAAAATCGATCAAATGGTACAATTTCACCTAAAAATTGGAGGTGGGGGTTCGAAAACAGATTTTTTTTTTTTAAAAAGGGACCCTTTGGCGTCAGATCCGACCTGCGTTAGAGGGACGGATCTGATACTGCAGGGTTGCAGGGGAGGCAGCAGCGACCAAGCAGTTAAGTAGGGGAGGGGGTGGGGTGGTTGTGAAAGGTATTTTTTGAATTGTTTGACTGAAGAGCAAATCCATTTTCGGCAAAATTGACTACGGTCAATTCCGCCACAAATAATTACACTTCGGTCAAACACCCATAACCCCATTTAAGGTAGCTGGCCAGCGCACAATTTGCAATACAGCTCAGCCCCGTGGAAATGCACAGGTCACTTTTGAGAATAAGGTGATCTGCTCATTTCAAAAAATTTGTTATCTAATAATAGCATATCCTCTGCTCTATTTTTAAATGCCCCATTTTTTAAGGATCATGGTCAAAATGTACATTTTAAAAAAATGGTCACACTATGAGAGGGAAAGGAGAGAGAGGGAGAATGATGGGTGAGGTGTGCCGTGATAGGCAAGAAAGCAGAGGGAGAGAAGTGGGTCAGAGGAGGAGGCGGTGCACAAGAGAGCAGAGGAAGCAGTGATACAGTGGGTCAGCCAGAAATCTGAGAGCGAGTGGAGGTACAGAAAGTAGAGGGAGCGGGTGGTCAAGGGGAGCAGTGAGGCAGAAAGCGATTGGCTGGAAAGAGGCAGTGAGCTGCAGATTGGGAAAAAGGATGAGTGAAGAGTGCAAAAGAATTGGATAAAGGGTGCAAGATGCAGAAGAAGCACAAAAGAATGAAGGCATGTATATTGCGGGAGGAATTGTAGATTGTAAGGTGTGAGTTGGGAGTATTATTTGGAGTTTGGCAGGGGCAGGAGAATGCAAATTGTGACTTGACAGTTTTTACATAGCATGTAAGTATTTGTATGACGGAGTGAGAGGTTCAGGATTGCAAGTTGTGATGGGGAATTGGTGAGACGTGTGAGGTGTGTTGGTGCGAGAGGTGTGGGTGGGTGTTTGGGGGATTGGAGAACATAGAAGGGGAATCGTTCCAGCATTACAACTGATAATGATCAATTTAGTTAATACTATTTAATAGGATGCACATTAAACCAGAAATGTAGCCAAAACAAAAACTGTTCTGCCAAGTCAGAGAAATCTGTGACTCGTCCTATTAAATTAATACAAAAGATACATAATGATGACAACCCGGATCTCTTGTAGCCTTGCACTCTGCCACTTTCCTAAAATGTGGCAATCTTACACCCTCCAGTTAATACAAAATGTCCCGCACACATGCTGCAATAAATAATGGTTTGTGCTGCAATATTTGCAATTTCATGCCACAAAATGTGCCATTTCATGCCCCAATATCCTGTCGGGTCTGTTTAGTGTCATGTCCTGTGGCCTCCTAGTGGATGGGACAGGCTATCTGAGCAGAACACACATAATCCTTCCACAGCTGGCCTGCGCTCACAGTGCGGACACATGTATACTATAAATCAGATATGGCTTCTTATAGTTATGTGAATTACTATTAGCCACAACTGAACTGAAACTCATGCATGGTTATATGTTTAAAGCTTAAATTGCCACCAGAATAGCAAGTACTCATACCTATGTGGTTTAGGTACAGAGGAGCACATTTTAAATGCTGCGTCTGTGCTGAAGTGACTTTGCTGTCACAGCAGCTATCAAAGGGATGCCTGTGACCTATGAACCTGCTCTGTTCTTCTGAAAAGCAGGCACTGCAGATAGGGATACTGATGCAACAGGTCCCAGGGCACTATGCCTTTGGCATGTAGCATATAAAAGGGGGATCTGATTAGCAAAACCCCCATTTCTGACATGGAATCACCAGCATCATTTTATCAATTCATGCAAGCCAACAAAGCTAGGGTTTTTACACCCTTGCCAGGTGGCAATTCCTCACAATCATGCAGATCATCGTTTACCCAACAGAATGGTAAAAATGAAAACTAAGTAAATACACTGTTGTCCATACCTCTTAAGTGAGTATTTCAAATAAATGTGGTGCAGTGCATATACAGAGGTCTGGCATAGTGTCATTCTGCCCTTTTAGTGGCATCTTTGTGTGTACCCATGTTCAAAATCAGACAGGGGATTGTCTTTACTTGAGTCCTGCTATTGTTCTACGGGGTTAGCAGTGACACTTGAGAATGTGTTTATATGAAGGGGAGGCTCAAGAACTGATACATTGCAGTTCTATGGGTCTGCATTAGCCACTGATGTTGAGGGGTTTGATATAGCAAAAGTAAAGAGCAACTTCATATCTCAGTTAATGTTAATGTAGCAATTGATAAGCCAGGTAGCCATATTGGAGTGTTTGTGTCTGTAGTGTAATGTGGTAGGAGATTTAGAGGGGGTTTACTTCAAGGGAAGAAGAGAGGGGTAGACAAACAAGAAGTACATGTAGTAGGGTATATGTGCAGCTAACACGATTACTAAGATCCCAAAACCTGAACTATTGTTTTTGAGTGTTTTGAGAAAGTTGTTCAACATTTTATAGTATGACGGACTAAAACTCACGGACGGTTCAAGGAAGGCCTCGTTAGCGTGTAGGAGAGCAGACGCAGTAAACAACAAATGGAGGTTTGCAGTCCATGCATCTGGAATCTAGCGAGGAGAGAATAGAAGGAAAGGGTGCAGAAAGTATGGACGCGAAAAGGAATTAGTAACGATCTCGACTGGAGGCAGCTGTTAGCCGGAGACATCCGAACAATGGGCTGCAATGTGAAGAAGCTCTCTGGAACACATGCACAATTCCAAGAGTAAACAGATGATGTTGATCGTCAAGGAAAATATTATCCTGATGACTTCATTATGCCATGAGAGGCCGTTATGAACTGCTAACGATTACCTGGCAAGTCAAGGACTAAAATATTCTGTTTGACTATAATTTGTTTGGCCGCCTGTTACACAGAACTTTACCATGATGTTACGTGGCTTAGAGAAATAAAGAGCCTTTGAAAATCCAGGGGTTACCTGTGTGTTTTTTGGTCCTGAGGAAGGCGGCACTATCCAGGTTTTTTCCGCCGAAACGTATTCAATCTTGAGAGAGAACATATCAAGCATTCTTATCAGTGTTGTATGTCTCTTATATTTACAATTTGGGACCAACGTAGTCCACACATTTGTTGAGTGGACATGTTTTATTGTTGAATTTTCCATTACAAATAAATGACGATT
The DNA here is from genome assembly GCF_040938575.1 of Ambystoma mexicanum. Taxonomy (NCBI): domain Eukaryota; kingdom Metazoa; phylum Chordata; class Amphibia; order Caudata; family Ambystomatidae; genus Ambystoma; species Ambystoma mexicanum. The sequence continues at coordinate 354,206,189 of NC_090941.1, read as the reverse complement.
AGTTGGATAGAGAGGTATCTATAGTTTTATTGTGAACTTGACATATTTAAAATTGCTACCTCGTATGCTGATCCTGACAGTCTGAATCTGTTGTATCTAAACGTATTATTGATCGAGGAACTTTTTGTATGTAAATGTATTATTGATTGAGGAATTTTTTCAATGTATTAATTCAATTATTTTTGTCAGAGATATTATTAAATATTACTTTTGATGAAGGAAAAGGAAACAAAGGAAAAAGGTGTGGTCTAGACAATATATTTCTAGGAATATCACACTGCCACAAAAAGAAAACAGATTTAATCTCTGAGATAAAGCAATTGCTGGTTGGGACAACCTTGAGTATGTCATTTTTCAACATTTCATAGTTGGCACTTTGGCACATCGATGATAATACTTTGACCATTACATAATTCAACCCACTAAATGTCTTGTCTGCTGGTGCTAAAATGCAAGAAGATAGGAATTACTCAACATAATTGTCCTCATGCAATTAATATCTTAACAATTACCATGTAATTGAGATTTGACACACTTTTAACCTGTTTCATGCACCTTATAGGTTTTCATAGGGGACTTATATAGCAAGGACCTCACCTGGGGAAGAAATAAAACAATTTACAGTCATAGGGGGAGCACACAGATTGACAATAGAGTTGCGAGCTAACAACAGGACAGGGCGGGGTCAGGCAATTTAGTAGCAAGGGATCTACAAGCAACCAGCAGCAGAAACATGGGGAGCAGATTGGCCAGTATCAGGTTAGTTTGCGAGTGGAGGGTGTGTGAACCCAGATGTTAGGGAGGAGTCATTTCTTGAAGCGTAGTGTCTTGAAATGTAGAAGCAAATGGGCAAATCTTAAGTCGATGGGGAGTAGGTTCCAGATTAAGGCAGCTTAGAAAGAGAAGGCCTGTCTTCTGGTTCTTTTCTTACTGCACCAATGTATTAAAGGTTGGCTCATATATTTACCACTGGTGGATTGTACTCCCCTCAAGATGTTGATCATCTCAATGAGGTAGCTTGGGGACTTGGGGGTAATGGCCTTGCAGATGATGCAGCAGGATGTGAAGGCAATACATGCTTTCAGCAGGAGCCAGTGCAATTCGATGAGGGTCAGGGTGATTTGGTGACATTTCAGAGTCCTTTGATGAATCGTGCTGTAGCATGTAGGGCACATCACAGGAGTTCCAGGGCAGTCCCTGAAAGACCATGCAGAAGGGCGTTGCCACAATCCAGGTGGGTGAGGACCAAGGCTTGGACAGCAAATCTGAAGTTGTTCAATCAGAGGAATGGCTTGATTTTCTGCATGACAGAAAAATGGTAGCAAGCCATTTGTACATTTTGATCTTTGCATCGGGCACCCAAATCACACATGATTTATAGAGAAAATGTAGCTCATCAATTTATAAATATTTAGAAAAAATGGGGTAGGATTATCCAAGAATTGCACGTTTGCAAATACAAACATGATAACTGTTTGCACATGCACACTTACATTAACAGCAGGGCAAATCCCTTCCCATTGTTTTTGCACTACTGCAAATCCAGTTGTGTATGAACAAATGACATCTGTAGATGTGCAATTAAGAAACCCTGCTATATCTATTTTTTACCTTTAAAAAAAGCACATCTTACCATTCCTTCCACGCCCTTGCTACTGTTGATTGGTGACCCTCCCTCCACCATTGCACAATATGGCATTTTGTCATTGATCCGTGTAACGCCTATTTAAAAATAATGTGCTCCTAACAGAACAATGTTCATCTCACTATATGGACTCTTCATCTACTACAGTGAATAGCATTGAGATGTGAAGCTTGTATGCACTCGGAGACATGTTATAAATAATCAAGGCTTCTTGTGTCTATTCCATGTATTCCTTCACTGGAGGGTCAGGGAATAATACAAAATTAAGTGTAACTAAACGTAAACATTTAAATTCCTGTGATGTACCGGGGTCCCACCTTTTCAGTAAGTAAACAACTATTAATGAATGAATGGGAAACACACGATTAAGAAGAATGTATTTTGGGAACAGAGAACACTACGATTCGTGTAATGCCACCTGAAGAGACTCTGGGGATAGGAAAATATTTTCTGCTAAGTGAGAAAGAAAATTGGTTAGTTGCTGGGAGATAATGGAGAAGCTCTTTAAACCGTCATTTTCTATAAGTGGTTAATTAATTTAAGAGCCTTAAGCAAGACTAGCTAATGCGTTTGGATCTCCAAGAGTATGACATAAGTAATTCCTTAAAAAAAATAATATAAAAAAAAACATTGTCATTACTGTATTTTGCAGGATGATTCAAGCAGTGTGGTTGAGCACTTCCCATGTCTTTTTTTACACATTTTATTCAGCTGCATTATGTATTGGGGTCACTCATTGAATCACTGTGGCCTTTTTAGTAGCAATGCATGTGTCAGAGAAGATCCCATGCAGCGCCCACTGGCAACGGTAGGCTCCTCATTTGACCATGGCAATGGGGGAATGGCAATGAGTAAACCCATGGTTCTTTCAGTGCATGTCAGGTGCATGTAGGTCTGTTCTGGGTAAATGTAGATTCTATAGAGTACAACAGTGATCTAGAACTCCCCAGCAACGACTCCGACAGGTGCAGGTGGTTTCCACAGACTATTCAGTGGCCCGCTGTGAACAAGAATTCTCAGAGTAAATCTAGCCAGGGATAACCTATTTCAGCTCCAGACATCACTGTGTTCATTGTATCCTAAAATCTGTCTTATGAGCTGCACAGCCCTTCCACACCGTCAACATTTAAGATGTCATGGCCGTCCTGAGTAGAGTGAATGCGCTGGAAAGTGACCATGCCTTTGCTAGCGTGTGCCATGCATAGGAGAGGCGAGGTGCAAAGGAAAGCAGTGCATCACAGATCAAATGCAAGACTCTTCATATGAAGTGGGGCAAATGTCAATTCACCATACCCTATGCGGACATGACAACTCAGTTCACCCTACATGATGTGAGCTCAATTTTGTAGATAATACGTTGTTTATTTTGTGGTACAATTAGAAATAAACTTTTCACACAGAATTAACAGTATTAAAATAAAATAATTAAAAACCACAGTTAAAAAAGATAAACATACTAAACCTATTAAATATTTCATAAAGTTAAGACAGTTAAAACAAGCAGCATATTTCAATACCTCAGTAACAAAACCGAGCACAGCAATGCATAAGAAAGATTCGGGCACAGTTAAAATACTCATTCAAAACAAATCAGGAGAAAAGGCCAAACTGTTGTAAACAAATCTAAATGGAAACTGAGTACGAATAGCTGCGAGGGGTGAACATGTGATAATAAGGCGCTTCAAAGTTTGAACTTTCTGATAACAATATCGACACAGCCTCCTCTCCGGCTCCAAGAAGGTCATTTGTTAAAAACAGATTGAACTTTAAACGTAAGAAGCTAGCTCTAAAACCGCGGGACGGGTGCTTTAATAAGTAAGAAGAAATAACATTGAAAGGTTTAGTTTCCAATCTACAATGATAATATAAGGGGTAATGCAAGATTGAGTTGCGAGGAGCTCAAATATTTTAATTGTTGACTCTATCCGTGACGTGATTACTTCTGATTTTGATGAGCAACCACCATTGAGCACACTGCTACATTTAAGTACCCATCACTGCAGAACACTACAACTATTAGAGGCAAGTTGGTCTTTCAAATATATAAAAATCAAATGAGTGCGTGGTTTCCACACTGTTCTAAATTATTGGATTACTTTCAATTTGATGCTGGCGAATAATGATAATAGGCCTAACTCATGTCTGATGATTCCAATAGGAACACCCTTAGTAAGAGAAACAGTTTTCCTCCAAATAACAGCCTTGATTTTGTTCCAAATAGCCTTATCATGAAAACATTCTGCACCATAAGTGATCTTTGCACTATTTTTTTGATAAAAAACTGCAGTAAGGGCGAGATAGAAAAATGTCCAACATGGTGATCAAACTGTCGAATTTGAACCATGGCCATGTTTGCGGCAGTGAACAGGTGTGGTGTTGACATAACTTTGCTGGCTCTGCTAAAAAACCTAGCTGCTAGATATTTAAATTGAGTCATTATTTCAAGTATGGAATGGTTAATGCGCCAACTAAAAGAACCACATTTTTTATGGAGCTTGCTAGGGGACAATATTAGAATTTAGTTTTAGCAACATTGGTTTTCAAGTCTAAACCGACCAAGTGGTTATTCAGGGCCACCAAGAAGCCTTGCAACCCAATCGGCTTAAGGTCACATTGCAGAAGATTGTCTACATATGCTAGGTACTGGAACTTTAAATTCCCCAAGCATGGCAGATTCGCATTAGTTGGAGATAAGGCCCTCTCGATATCACTAGTATAGGTGTTAAACAAAAAAGGCACCAGGACACAGCCCTGAAGAACGCCTTGATCGTTCTGTATCCATTTAGTATAATTTCCTTGTTGATGGCAGTCTCCTTACGAAGGGCAATCAATATGTTTAGCAGAGCTGGAGGAAAGCCCATTACCGACAATTGTTTCCATAGTTTCTTTCTGTCAAAGGCCTGTGTAAGAGCTAAATAAAAGGCTATACACAGAGGACTTTTAGTAAAAACAATTTAAGGACATTCCCACACATTTCATGAACCCAGCCTGCCTGATGTCATAACATCTGGACGTATCAGCCCAATTCTGCAGTTCTTTAAGAATCAATATTGAAAACATTTTACTAGACATGACCAATAAGGAAATAGTATGATAAATAGATGGATCTAACCAGTGGTCCCGTTTAAAATTTAGAATGATCAATGCGCCTTTCCAAGAAGCTGAATTAGAACAAATCTGGATTATATTAGACAAAAGACCAAATAGGAACGAAGCCCAAAGATGCAGACTGGATTTAAACATACCATTTGAAAGCCCATCTGGGTGAGGGACTTTTGAAGATTTTAATTTCAATATAATGGACATGATTTTATCCAGGTCTAACCTCAAAGTGCACTTCACAAACGCAGAAGGTCCAAAACCGATCATAAATGGATCATATTCCACATAAGTCCCTGAGAAATTAATTACCCAACGTTCACCTATACTGCTGTGCGCCTGGAGGGAATCTTGGCCAAGCAGTGACTTAATGAGGGACCAAAAGGCACCCGAGTCCTTTTGAGCCAAACATCCAAGCATAGACTCAGAGTCACATTGAATCATCAGATTTTATATGAGATTCTATCAATTAGAGAAATACCTTTTTAGTGTATTTACTGCAAGGCTCTAAGAGATATTACTTTTATTGAGGTTTCTAATGTTAAATCTAAATTCCCTCTTCTTATGTTGTACAACAGGGTCAAAAATATGATGATGTGTTTTACGACTAAACAGGGCTCCTGGGTTACCACCTAATTTAAGGCCTCTCAAACAATCCTGGGCATCTCAACCAGGTTTTAGTGAATCCATAATATCGCTATTATGATTGTGAATAGGGTTAATAACTCGATTATGAAAACGTTCTGAAAAAAACAGTCTCCACATCACTGTACTATCTGTAGGCCTAATTTCCAGCACCAAATAGTAGCAGGAGTACCCTCATCGAGAAAAGGAAGCACTAGGTCTAGACACAATATACCACAATCACTTTCCCATAAACCTACAATTGACACATTTGCACAACAATCATACATTGAAAGTGAAACAAAAATATTGTCCAGTGTTGATTGAGAATGGGTGTTGTGCCAGGTAAAGTTAGGAGGGCAGTCACTGGGAAAATTCCCATTTAATAACAGAAAGTCCCAAGATTCCATCTACTGGTGAATTTCAACACCACAAACCCTGCAATTATGGGCAAGACTCACACAAAGATTATTCAAATAATACATAGGGTACAAACACTCACTGTTAAAATCACCAGTAACAATTATGTGTCCAACTCTTCGGAGACCAAAACGGTAATGAGTCAGATAGTACAGCAAGAAAAGATGTTACATCAAATTTAGATGGATTGAAATAGACGTTTGCAGGAAAACAAAACAGCTCACGTTTAGACCGAGGGGCTTGCCAACTCAGTTTGACCAATAAAACATCAGAACGATTAGTTTGACATCTGGACAATACAATTCTTCAATTATTCTTGATCACACAAAGAAGAACCCCGGAGAATCAACCAAGAGGTACGCATTGTGCTTTTTCATCCCAGATCGTGAATCCATCAAGAATAGAGAGGTCCACAATCCATGTTTCCTGCAAACAGATAAGTAGGTCATTCTCTACTATCACACTGGAGTTGGAAGGCCTAACTAAGTGGGAAAATCCTCATGTGTTCCACAATACAATTTCTTTAACTAAAGGGGTTCATTAAATTGCATTTTCACTTTATTCTCACTGTGAAGAACATTCAACATGGCCGAACAACATCGCATGTGACCTTATTTGGTTGAAGAAGGTTAGAAACAGACTGAACGGTGCAAGATGGTGGGCCATAGCTTTGAATACAAATTCTAAGAGAATCGTGAGCATTAGGCAAAGAATTCCCCCGAGGTTCATTACAGTGAAATTGTGACTGCTCATTTAAATGGGGCCGCAAAGATTCAAAAACATCAAAACATGGAGATAGTAAGGTGAATGCCTCTTCTAACAGGGCATTCCTAATCATAACTTGCTAGTGTGTGCCATGCATACGAGAGGCAAGGTGCAAAGTAAAGCAGTATGCATCACAGATCAAATGCAATAATCTTCATATGTAGCGCGGCAAATGCCAATTCACCATACGTAGGCTTTCCTGCTTTCAGTGAAATCTGATAAACTCTGGAAAAACACCCCCGGAAGAAAAATTGCCTCCCAGGTTTAAACCGAAAAACACTGTGTCCCCTATCCCAGTGGTGCTTTAATGTGAGTAGGGATGGGAGGAAACTTGGGAGTAAAGGGGTGGCTGGAGAGGAGGTTTGACAGACAATAATAAAAGGGCCCTACTCCCCCAATGTACGCTTGTTTGCTTTCTCCCATTGCTTCTCCTCCTGTCCCCCGACCTTATTAAAAACACTGCACATTCAATGTTACATCATTTTCTTTGTAAAAAAATAAAAAAGTGTATTTGTATGTGGTCAGAGCTATTTTATTTCAGTGTCTCTGTTTGTGGCCACTGACTCTCTGTGTATGTGTATCTTTTTGGAGGAGAGATGAAAAGTGTCAGCTGCCTGTCAGCTTTTAAAGGAAAGCTGTGTAAGGGTTCCATGTATGAGGCTCGCTTGAGGCCAAAATGTCAGGGTCACCTCCCAACCTCCTGTCGCTCTCTTGAGCACCCACATCCAGCAGCCCACCAGAAGCTGTGTGTACATAACAACTCGGTTCAACCTAAACGATTTGAGCTCCATTTCGTAGATAATACACATTTAGATGAACAACAACGCAAACTTTATTTTCACAAGTATTTAATTGCAGATCTCCTTTTAGTCAGTCAGAATGCTCAGAATTCTATCTATAATCTCTGGTCTTGATTCATTCATTCCAAACATTCAGACCTGAGGAGCAAAAGAACAAGTAGCAGATACACCATTGTCTTCAGCTGTTTAAAGGCAGAGAACCCACTGGGTGCATTTTAAACCCCAAACTAACCAAAAGTAATGAAACACAAAAAAGATAATTTCGCTCTGGGCAGAGCAGAAAATCGAGAAATAAAAGCAAAGCATATTGTTTTTACGCCTCCATGTTCCTCTCTGAACGATTTACATGCTGACACAAGGTGGACATGGGGCTTAGAGTGGAATTAAGATCTCTGTTGTGCTTTCCCTGTGCGTCTTGTGAGAGCACTTGGGTTTATGCCTCCGTGAGAATTCTTTGCTGGCATAAAACGAATGGACCTTGCATTAGCACCTGCTAATGAGCAGGCAGATTCCATAAGAATCCATTAAAAAATGCACTTGAAAAGCCGGTCAAGTGGCACAGCGAGCTTGCTTTGACATCTGTGCAGAGCCTGCTAACGCAGGTTCGAATCCCGGCAGGGCCAAACTCAGCCTTTCATCCTTCCGAGGTCAATAAATGAGCACCACACACCGTGTGCGCTCAGATACCTGAGGGTTTGTAGCGCTATATAAATGCAAAATTCTTATTATTATTTTCAGGTACCGTTTACTTTTTGCCAAAACGCAGAGTAAATGTAAAGGGTAAAAGTGATTACACCTTGTTTTACTCTTTACTATTTTACTCTGCGTTGCAAATGTTTACATTTGCAAGCACTTGAGTGCAAATGTTGGTGGTCCCCTGCATGGAACTTGCATTTTTTAATGACCACCAAAATGAGTAAAAGTATTGTTGCCAGTTCCCTATTCATGACATTCCCATTAGAAGTAACATATGCACGCTTTTTTTTTAACTCCACACCTTCTATTTTAGTTGCACACCTGTGTGTGCAAACAGCCATATAGACTGTGGCTGGGGTCATAATCAATTGGGATAATGACAATAAACCAATGAATATCTCTTGGATCCATCTCAGATAAAACATTGCGAAAAGGATACTATCCTGCAATTATGGTATGCAATGTTATTAGATTTTTTTTAAGTACTCAGTCTCCCTAAAATTGTCTCTCGTGCCAAGGTGGAACAAAAACAAACAAGCTGGCTCTATCATCAGGGAAGTTTGCTTGAGTATGATCATGCTCACTAATGGCCTGAATCGTGAATCTCAATGAATTCCTCAAGATGGCTGCTATGACGGAGAAGGAACTCCTTCCCTATTTCTGATGTCTGAATTCTGGAATACGCAAAAAGTTGAACGCTAAAGGTCTTATATTTCTTGTGGTTCCATACATGTAAAATATGTTTTTTAGAATTTCAGGCGTGAGTGATGCAGTGAAGGGTGCACTATACAAAATGCCTCGAAATGAATCAGTGCGGCTACTTGCAACCAATGCAGAGAGCATAGAGTTGGAGGAACAGGTTCTCAATAACTCATCACCAAAATGATCTTGCCTGTCATTCTCTTTCCCAGTGTGAGCTGGTGAAAGGAGCCTTTGAAAAATGCAGAATAAACTGCATTGCAGCGTTCAAGTCTACACAAAATAGAGAGGTTCATTAACTGACTTTTGTGGGCACAAATCAAAACAATTCCAGAAACCTGTAGAGCACCGTAAGATAAAACCAGCTTCTTATAGTAAGAGCAAAAATCCATGAATTCAGAGAAAGGGACAAATCCAGGACCATACCCAGTTTTCTCACGTGACCAACCATTAAATACAAGGTCTTAACACGGTTGACCCGCTACTCAAATTATTGTCACCTACTTAAAAGCCTTTCTCTTGTGTGGTTGAATTGTAAGTGGTTACCCACTGACAAAGTGGTTACCCACTGACATGCATCTTACAAAAACAAACAACAACTGCACATCACTCCAGTCATCCCCATTCTGAGGTCGACCCCCGTGTTGTCAGCGTACATGTAAAATGTGAGACGGTGCATGTGTGTAAGGTCAGCGAAAGGCCTTGTGTAAACACTGAACAAAAGCAGCATCAACAGCAAACACTGTGTAGCCCTCTGGTGACATTGGTTGTAACACAAACAACTGCATGCAATTTTCCAGAAAGCACTCAAGCCAGCTCCTTGCCAGATCTTTGATGCCATAGCAAAAGAGGCAACCAAGGATGTTGGTGTGGTCAACGTTGTCAAAAGCTGCTGATAGGTTTTACAAAATCTGGGCCCCTACACTGCCTCCATTCAGCACCATCACAAGTTATGAAATGATGCAACCATCACTGACTCAGAACTTTGCTTTAGTCTGAAGCTGGCATAATAGTCACACAGAAGCAATGATATGTCAATAATGTCTTGGAGCTGGGATCTTAACTATGACTTCCATGAGCTTCCTGTGATATGAGGGCTGAGAAATTGGGTGAAAGCTTGGTTAATCAGTTGGGCCTGGAGAAGTTTTTTTTTGTTTTAATGGGGGTATTCACAGCCCTGTTCAGATGGCCCACTATGCAAGAAGAAAAAGAGGAAATGATAATAGCAAAGAGATATTTGGCTACCTCAGACCCATCCTCTATCAAAGTATGTGGTGGACAAGGTAACTCCTTTGAGTCATTATAAGTAGAAGCTGAGACTCATTGAAAGGGCGCCAATGAGTCGAGTAAGTCCATGGGAAAGAACGTTCTATCCAGGATCAAAGGCAATAATAGCATGATAATTTGCCACTGGGTCTGTGTATGGATCTTAATGATTTTCTCAGGAAAGAAAAAGATAAATCCTCACAAAATCATTGGAAAGGCTGAATATAGTTGGAAAGTGAGGAAAACGTTTGCAACTCTTTGAGAACTTTGTGAAGCTTTAGATATCTTTGAACTAGAAAAGATGTGCTATGAAAAATATATAACTTTTAATGAGTTCACAACGATCCTGCTTAAGAAAGGGGTTATAAAGAGCATACCACATGCACTCAACTATTCCCAGGAATGATGCGTATGCTTTATTTTGGTGAACCACACTTTCTGAAGCTAAGCATGGGTTTTTAATGTGGTACAAGACCTTCCATTACAGTTGCATGTGTTTATTAAATGCATCCAGAAGTGTGTCTGGTGAATCCCATTCTGACACCATATGTGGTTGGACAGAAGAAGGACAACGACACATGTCTTCCATTTCAAGTGTTTTTCTTTTGTGATGTAAATAAAACAAATTCCTAGCTATCCCTAACTATGTTTTTTTTTCTTCTATTTAACACAGACATACTAGGGTGCTTGTCAGTTCATGCAGTTCAAAATTAGATTTTTTAGCTTTTTTAATATGTGCTTGACAATTGATTTTCATTCTGAAGTTCCTTCTCACTCCTCCTTCTTTATCTATATGTATTACTCTTTCTTGACTTAATGCCCACTCTTCATTTTTGCTGGGACTCACGTGATTGTGCCAGCAATGATTGTCACTTGACTTCCATTCTTCACTCTTATTGGGACAAATATGATTCATACATTTATTATATTCTGTATTCCTCTTGGGATTATCACTCAAATTCCACTCTTCACTTTTACTGGTACCAATTTGATTCATATAATCATTCGAATTTTTATCCTTCCTGGGATTATCACTTGAATTCCACTCTTCATTCTTACTGTTTTGAGTATGATTCATATATTTCTTATATTAATTATTCTTCCCAGGTCTCCAACTGTCCCTGTTACCTCCTTTTGTTGGGGTTAGCATCACTATGCCTGTTTGTAGGACAGGGAACTCCTCTCGCACCGGCAGGTTGGCTTTGCTCTTCTCCCCTTCTCTCTCTCTCTCTCTGCACCTGTTCTGCAATGAGGGAGGGTCTGTGGTCTCAGGGTTGTTACTGAACTGGACAGTCCACTGTGCCGCGATCAAGCCACCACTTACCTCCGGAGAGTAGAAACTCTTACAAGGAAACAATATATATATATATATTCAGTGAAAAAACTTTGTTAAAGGGACGTCATGGTTCAAAGTAAAACCGAAAAACCCCTGAAATTCGGCAGTTATGGTAATAAGCAACCATAACTCGCGCTGCCACCGTGCACTGCTAAACTAACACCCAGGACATCAAAGATGACATCACAAATGTCATTGATGACATCACTGATGACATCACATGTGCATTTACTTTTCATGAAAACTCTGTAGAAGGGATTCGTATTGTAATATTGACAAAAAAGTGTCAAGTATCATTGGAATAAATATCATGAGATAATTAGTGCATTAAGGAATGTGTTGATATACATAGCATTCTATTATGAAGTTCTATCCAGTATACTAAGCTATTCATGCAGAAACATAAGCAGTGTGTGCAGCATAAATGATGAAGGTGCAATATTCATAATCTTGCTTTGTTCAATACTGAAATGATAACTGTTTTTTTATTAGAGTTTTGCATAATGTGAAACATGTAATAGATAGCTAATAAAACCCAATTACTACATTATTGCATTACTGCACACCAAACACAAACAGACAATAACACATACAAATAGAGCATATACAGGGAAAGTGAAGTAAACAAAAAAACAGCAGTATTACCCGACAATTTTCATAACGTAACTGATTATCTTCATGTACAGAAATGATTGCTCTGCTTCAAAGCTACTACTTCCCTATGTATAATTATCACATATTGTGACTAGACCCTAATGAAAGTAGTGGATGTGCAATGTGTACAAATATGAGCATATTCAGGGAAAGTACAGTAATAAAAAAACAACAGAACTATAACACAGTGTTGATAACTGTACTAATCATATTCATACATAGAAAGCATTGTTGTTTTCCAAGTCTGTGTTTTCTCCCTTGTATATGGTTCATATGCTTTAAGTGGACCCTAAGTGAATTACTGTAAGAACATATTTGTAGTATAAGTCTACAAACATAGTACTTTGTATTACAGTATAGTGAATTTTTAGTTCCTGATTGTAACTCGCCTAGATATATCAGTAAAGGAAAAAAGAGGGAGCCAGGCATGTGATGTCATCAATGACATTTGTGATGTCATCTTTGATGTCCTGGGTGTTAGTCTTAGCAGTGCACGGTGGCGGCGTGAGTTATGGTTGCTTATTTTACCATAACTGCCGAATTTCAGGGGTTTTTCGGTTTTACTTTGAACCATAACGTCCCTTTAACAAAGTTTTTTTCACTGAATTTCATAGATTTTTAGTAGCGCAACTTAACCATAACGTCCCTTTAACAACGTTTTTTTTACTGAATTTCACAGCTTTTTAGTAGCGCAACTTAACCATAACGTTCCTTTAACAAAGTTTTTTCACTGAATTTCATAGGTTTTTAGTAGCACAACTTAACCATAATATCCCTGACTTCATATACATGTAACATAAAACATACTAACCCCCTCGTAGTGATTTTCATGTCCGCGGACTACCGCCATGTCCGCGGACACATCGAAAATCTGGGCGTGGTGAATGTAAATTTAAATATTGTGCCCCATTTCCCCTTTGAAGTTGACTCTGAAAAGAGCTGTTGTTTTTTTTTTTTTACAGATGCTTGACAGACACCTGTTATTTTGTATTTTTTTTCTTGTTTTTTTTCTTACTTTACTCCTAAAATCTTTACATAACCTTCTCCAAAGCAACCCTTACATTCCAAAATAGAAAGGCATTTCCCGTAAAAGATAAAGAAATGCCATCTTCTTTAAAATTAACAGCATTACTGGCATCAATATTCTCATTGTTACAGAAGAACATACCAGCTCTAAGCATGAAGGAACACATTCCTCGGTTGATGACACACCTAGCAATGTTTTGCTGAGGACAAAAAACTGAACTATTGTCCCAAATTGCCCTAGGTAGTAATCCAGAAAAAATGACTTTCGCATTTGGAAGGATCTTCATTACGGCTTGAACCAAGCATTCCAAAACAGCCAACAAAGTAGGGGCACTGACGTTGCCCAAATAGAAAGCACCATAGTGCAAAACTACCACATGCGGACTGTTCTTCGTGGCCATATCCTCACAAACTTGTACAATTCCCTGTACATTGCAATCAGGCACAGAGCTCCACACCACCTCCACTTCTTTCACATCAAAGTTCTTTGCAACATGCCTGCATTCAGCGTACTGCTGTAAACCATGCACAAACATATCTCCGAGCACCAACACCCTGACTTTCTCCACTTCTGCCATCTTCACCACACACAGTCTCTTTCAACACAAATCCACAACCTCGACATCTGATTGGCTGATCTGTACAGTCCAGAAACAACAGGGAGAGCTTATGAAGCTAGAGTGCACGGTACAACCGTGTTCGTCCTTTTAACCGTTAACAAAATAACATATGGTAGCACAAAAACAACGGTTTTATAGGAAAGAAGGTATTCAAGGTGCATCTGAAGTATGCAAAACAAATAAGTAAGTTAAAGTGCTCACACTCAAATACATGAAGAAGGAGGGCCACCTGGCTCGGTGTACCTTACCCTAAGGAAGAACACCCTGACCCTGGCAGGGGTGCCTATCCCTGGGTTACGCGTGATGTATCGCCTACTAAAAAGATATAGAGGAGAGTGCTGTCCCTCAACCTTCTATACTGGTGGCAGTGTTCAGACACCGCCACCAGTATAGAAGGTTGAGGGACAGCACTCTCCTCTATATCTTTTTAGTTGGCGATACATCACGCGAACACCCTGACCCTGGCGGTGGTGCCTATCCTTGGGTTACGCGTGATGTATCGCCTACTAAAAAGATATAGAGGAGAGTGCTGTCCCTCAACCTTCTATACTGGTGGCGGTGTTCAGACACCGCCACCAGTATAGAAGGTTGAGGGACAGCACTCTCCTCTATATCTTTTTAGTAGGCGATACATCACGCGTAACCCAGGGATAGGCACCCCCACCAGGGTCAGGGTGTTCTTCCTTAGGGTAAGGTACGCCGAGCCAGGTGGCCCTCCTTCTTCATGTATTTGAGTGTGAGCACTTTAACTTACTTATTTGTTTTGCATACTTCAGATGCACCTTGAATACCTTCTTTCCTATAAATCCATTGATCTGTACAGTCTTCTTTCCATGTTGGATTTCCTGGAAAACCCCAGATGTAGCACGCCCTGTCCACGAACAGCCGCGGTGTCCACAGACACATCAAAAATCTGAGCGTGGTGAATGTAAATTTAAATATTGTGCCCCATTTCCCCTTTGAAGTTGGCTCTGAAAAGAGACGTTGTTTTTTTTTTTTACAGATGCTTGACAGACACCTGTTATTTTGTATTTTTTTTCTTGTTTTTTTTTCTTACTTTACTCCTAAAATCTTTACATAACCTTCTCCAAAGCAACTCTTACATTGCAAAATAGAAAGGCATTTCCCGTAAAAGATAAAGAAATGCCATCTTCTTTAAAATTAACAGCATTACTGGCAGCAATATTCTCTTTGTTACAGAAGAACATACCAGCTCTAAGAATGAAGGCACACATGCCTCGGTTGATGACACACCTAACAATGTTTTGCTGAGGACAAAGAACTGAACTATTGTCCCATATTGCCCTAGGTAGTAATCCAGAAAAAAATACTTTCGCATTTGGAAGGATCTTCATTACGGATTGAACCAAGCGTTCCAAATCAGCCAACAAAGATGGGGCACTGACGTTGCCCAAATGGAAAGCACCATAGTGCAAAATTACCACATGCGGACTGTTCATTGTGGCCATATCCTCACAAAATTGTACAATTCCCTGTACATTGCAATCAGGCACAGTGCTCCACACCACCTCCACTCCTTTGACATCAAAGTTCTTTGCAACATGCCTGCATTCAGCGTACTGCTGTAAACCATGCACAAACATATCTCCGAGCACCAACACCCTGACTTTCTCCACTTCTGCCATCTTCACCACACACAGTCTCTTTCAACACAAATCCACAACCTCGACATCTGATTGGCTGATCTGTACAGTCTTCTTTCCACGTTGGATTTCCTGGAAAAACCCGGATGTAAAACGCCCTGTCCACGAACAGCCGCGGTGTCCGCGGACGGCGTCCACTTTACTCTCTGTGCCATTCCCTCATTGCATACAGCTAAGCAATCACACAGTACGAATAATGTCCTCAGAACACCCCCATTTTGTGAATTTTCGAACATTTCAGGACAATTATCATTTCTTTATTCAACATATTAACATTACAAATATTATACTTTCATCTTGTACTCTGCACACAATGCTATGTTTCTCCATTAGTAGCTCGGTACACTAGATAGAATCCCATAATACAATGCTATTTATATCAATTCATCGTTCAAAGCACTAATAACGGTATGATATTTATTGCAATATCCTTGACACTTTTTTCGCAAAATTATAATAAAAATCCTAGTACACAAATTCCATGAAAAGTACATACACATGTGATGTCATCAGTGATTTCATCAATGACATTTGCGATGTCATCTTTGATGTCCTGGGTGTTAGTCTTAGCAGTGCATAGTGGTGGCGCGAATTATTTTTCATAGCTTACCATAACTTGCGATTTTCAGGGGTCTTTCGGCTGTACTTAAAACCCTAACGTCCTTTAAACAAACTTTTTTTAATATCACGCAAAAAATATACAAAGATGGCGTGCAAAAACCAACTTCTCACAGATGGCTTTACACAGAATTTTGCAAAATAAGAATTTATGCTCGTTCACAGTGAAGGTCAGCTGCTTCCATTTTTTTCTCGGGCCCCGGAGAGGCTCACGAAGCGGACTATAAGGTTGTATTGTGTTTTGACCTTGACAGACAGAGATTGTGATGAAAGACTTCTCTTGAAGGAGTGTTGCTAAAACGTAAGAGAAGATAAGGATGAAATTTATGAAACAAAACCACTTTTATATATTATATCACTATGCGAAAGATTGTTGGCACACGGGGAGTCGTATTTTGGGACTGCACCACTCGTAGACAATGGAAATTGCAATTGTACTGTAAATAACCCTTTAGATTATTTTATACCAAATATAATTACAATAGCGTAGCATTAAAGACCGCTCAAGCTGAACTTGTTCGTTGAAAGTGACATAATGTTTTCTACCGCGCACTATTACCACCAAATTGATCCCCTGTTGTTTAGAGTTTTCTGAAAAAGGCAGACGACACAGGGTGGGTTAATACAAATAATTTAACCGGTCTATAGGCGGTCAAGCGCTCTACTTGCTGTGCCACTTCACTGTAGCCTGTCAAATGGCACAGCAGTACAACACTTGCTTTGACATCCGTGCACAGCTTGCTAACGCAAGTTCGAATCCCGGCAAGGCCAAACTCAGCCTTTCATCGTTCCGTGGTCGATAAATGAGCACCACACACCGTGGTTAATAATAAGCACCGCTTAGATACCTCACGGTTCTTAGCGCTATATGAATGGGAAAATTTTATTATTAACATACTCCGTTGCACTATCTTCGATAGCAAATAGTTTCACGTCCTAATAAATAAAATGATGATTTTTAATGAAGATCAGCTGGTGAGACTAATTTATGTTTTTTAAAACAGGTATGTGACCCCATTTTGCCTATGTCACCATTTACAGACTCCAGCGGATGGGGTCTTCAACTGCCAGGTGCAGGTCCAAATATGCAACTTCATGACCCTCACCATTTTATGGGACAATCGCCAAGGACCAATATGCCCTTTTGCAGTACCAGCGGCTACAAACAACATACCAACCAATAGGGTGGTCTAATGGCTTGTTTTTGCAGCAACCTTCCAATTATCAGAGCGACCATTTACTGCTTTTATCATAAACCAACAGCCTATCTACCGCAAAGGAACAACGCGTGGCTCCAAATAAACCTTTGCTGATCGACAGCAGAGACAATAGCAAATCGCTGAATATTCACTAAACATTTCATGTGAAATAAATGTACTTTACCAAATGTACAATGCTGCTGTTTACTTTTAAACCACAGTTTCATATTCCGAATTGTGGCGCACTGAGTTGTAAGCTGATCTAGCACCCTCTGTACCGCAAAGGAACATCGCGTGCCTCAACATGAACTTTTGCGGATCGACAACAAAGACAAATGCAAATTGCTGAATATTCGCTAAACATTTGCTCTCAAATAAAAGTACTTTACAAAATTTACAATCTTTCTATTTGCTTTTAAATCAATGTTTCATATTCCGAATTGTGGCGCGCTATGTTGTGACATAATATGTGTTGTCTTCTGGGTTCTGTGTAAAGTCACTTTGGACTGGAGAGGACTGGGCGCGTTTGATGACGCACCCTGTAACGTCACGGAGAGAGGCAGGGAATATGAATGCTTTGATAATATCAGGTTTATGGGCGGGAGATATGATTTAGTGTCGCAAAAGCAAGTCAGCCAGGTCAATAGCGCCAGTATTAGGATTATCACATAATGTCGGCGCACACCAGCCGGATTTATCATTTCTTTAGTGGACAAAAAGTCGGTTGACGCCCATAGGAAATTGTACTATTAGCAGACAAAAGGGGTGGTCTTAAAACACTTTCACCCTGACAACGAACAATACAAACAACGTTCTCAGAACACCCCCATTTTGTGTAATTGCAACCATTTCGAGACACCACGAATGTTCTTAGAACACATTCAACTAGACAGATTACAGTACGGACAGCGCCCTGAGGACACCCCCAGTTTGTGTATTTACGAACAATTAAGTACACTGCGAGTGTTCATAGCTCATTTTTACCTTCCTTGCAAACAGAAATGACACATACTCCGTCCTCTAAACACCCCACCATTTAGTTTATTTACAAAATGTCAGAACAGCCGTGTTCTCCGCGGACAAATCGAACGCAACAAAAACGTCTAGCACATAAATAAAATACAACTTTGAACCTATCTCATACTCCCCCATCCTCCCCTTCTACACACCAACACACTCTACTAAATAGACATTTTGAACAAACTTTCACCGCGCTGTCCGCGGACGTCCGCAAATGCAAGATGGCGGGCGCGACAGAAAATCTGATGCGCATCACGCACCACACCGCCCAATCAGCGAACACGGATTTACACCAAATTTGTAAAAGCACGCTTTCGGGACCAGGCCGCCGCTCCTGCTGCAAATTTGGTGTAAATCCGTCCAGCGGTTCGGGCTGTAGCCGTGTGCAAAGTTTTTTCCCATTCAGTCTATGGGAAAAAAAAAAGTTTTGGGACCCCCCTATAACTTTTCCCCCCCTGGACGAATCCTCACCAAACTTTGCAAAATAATTCAGAATGGGCCATATACTTTTTTTGCAAAGTTTGGTGAGGATTCGTCCAGGGGGAGCGAAGTTATAAACCGCCCAAAAAGTGCTCTTCCTATGGAAACACCAACTTAACCATAACTACATGGCCGCTACCTATATACACACCTACACCATCCTTTCCCCTCATTCTCTGGCCAGCCTTCCTTGGCCCACCTCCTACCCCTTCTTTGAGGCCAGAACCTTGGTGTCATCTTTGACTCCACACTCTCCTTCTCTGCACACATCGCTGACATCTCTAAAAAAGCAAACTTCTTACTACCCCTCCTCAGAGGTACTCTGCCTTTCCTCTCTTTCCCTCAGAGGTGTATTGTCTCCCAATCTCTGATTCTCTCTAGGTTGGACTATTGTAACAGCCTCTTTTTAAATCTTCCTGCCTCCACCCTCCGCCCTCTTCAACTAATCCAGAATAGGACTGCAAGACTTGTCCTTGGCCTCAAGCCCTGGAATCGTATCTCTCCAGCTCTTAATTCCCTTCATTGGCTCCCAGTGGATGCAAGAATTACAACTAAAACTCTCCTTATTGTCCACAAGGCTTTCTGTGGGCCTGGGTCCAAAATACCTTCAACTATGTCTCCGCAAATACCTCCCCTCTCAGGCCCTTCACTCCTCTACCTCTAACTCCCTCAGGGTCAGGCGTTTTTCAAAGAAACACGCTGGGGGTAGATCTCTGTCTTTGGCTGGGGCCTCCCTTTGGAACAGCCTCTCTGCCACCTTGAAACCTGAGGAGAACCACCTCCGGTTCTGGAAGCAGCTCAAGACCTCCTTCTTCGCTTCTGCCTTTTCCACTCTTCTCCCCTGCTGATCTGTTTTCTCACTCAGCACTGTTCACCTGGCCACCCTATGTCCTTCAGGCACAGGTACCTACTCACGCTTCCACCTGGCCACCCCCTGCACTGGGGTGTGTATCTGTACCATACAGTCCGCCACCCACTTCTCTACTGAACTTATCAGATACACCCTATCTGCCTAACCTAGCACTTTCCACTTGCTGGCTGCACTACCACCTTTAATTATTTATTTTTATTTCTTTATTCTGTTCTGTCCTCTGTTCCGCACTTTGCTCTTTCCCTTCCATGCACTTTACCCCTTTTCCCCTTCCATGCACTTGCACGTTCTCAATGTCAATGGGCCTAGTAAAATTGTTGTTTTTGTTCTCCCGTCCCCCTCTCTTTGCCTGGTCATGCTCTGAAACACTTGTGTATGAGCGCGATATAAATAAAATATCATATCATATCATATTATATTTGAAAGAGGCAAGTAAATTAAATGAACAAACTAACCATATATAAATGGACCTAGGGTTTTGGATTGCCTTCTGTTATTCAAAAAACATATTCATCACGTGTATATGTTTTCCATCTTTACTTTAGTATCTGTGTTGCTGAATAATTACATAACATGAGTAATCATTAACAGATGTGTCCAATGAACTTTGGTTGTATTAATTTAATGTGAAATACTTTCAAACAAAGACAATCAGAAATCATCATTATTGATAATGAATATCCATGGGTTCTTTCAGTTATGACAACATTGTTCCTCAGTGTAAATAATTATAGCAGACAACACATAGTTGTGCCCTTCAAGACTGTTTTCAAGGAGTATTTTAGTGGAAATTGTTTATAAAATTTGATATTAAGCATTGTAATCACGTGGGTGAATTATCTGAGGCTCAAACAGTATTATGCACTTCGATCACTTTTGTGCGTTATTATGTATACGTTCCTAATTATAACTTTTTTTCAATTTCTCTTATGTATGTTGAATTTAGGAGGAATTGGGTTGGCTGTTTAAGCAGTGCAAGAGAGGACGCCTACATTATTATGTAGCTTGTGTGAAAGAGGGATATGCATGTGGCAACTAGTGGAGCAAGCTTCCCTGTTAACTGTTGTTGCTGCGTGGACGCAAGAATGGAGGGTAGAAGTTTGGAGGCATTTCACAGTCCATTTGTGCTCCCCCTCTGCTTCCAGGTGCAGCTTGTCACCTTACCAATGGAGTGAGGTGGATGTAGAGAGAGACATCTGGGCTTTAACAGACTCACACTAGCACATCCCCAAACTTCAATCATCACATTGTCATAGGAACAATTAGGGATACAAAGACCACAAGCATGTCAGAGTCAAGGCTGGAGCCCAGCGCAAAGTGAAGCCCCAGGCCAACAGTGTAGGCCATCTGTGTTTTATCTGAGAAGGGATTGGTTCCATCTTCTTGACTGTATGTTGAAAACGTTGTAGCAGGAGGTTCATGAAGCAAGATGAGATGTGGTAACTGGGTGATCTGTGGCTTCGTAGCCCTCTGTTTCACAGCACACCTGTTGAGACTACCACTGATGCTGCTAGCAAGGAGAGAGCCAGGGGTCACCACCCTGCCTTTTGTGATTTAACTGACTCCTTGATCAAGTTACTTCAATTCCTGCTACCTCTACAAACTGCCCTCCTTCTCTTGGTGCCCCACTGCTAGACGAGGAAGAGTGTTTGGCCAGTGTGAGAGGAATGTTCACTCCATTCAATTACATGTTTAATCCATCTATTCAACCCCTGCGATCCCCAGACTGCTGCCCTTCCAAGCTCTCTCTCATGGGCAGCCGAGTTCCTTCAGACACACATGTAGTTGGGTAATAAAGGGTTGTGCTCATATTTCTCACCCTCTTACCATTGCTTTTAGAGTGTAGCATGTCAGAATATCCTTTGGATATTATTGCATTTCTGCTATCAGAACTGTGTTAAAGATGGATAACTTCTGTGGTAGTGGCCAGACGACAACCCCATTTATGAACAGCAGGGCAAGCAGCCAGAGTGTGGGTTCAACAAGAACCAATGCTATTTAATTCACGAGAACATAAATGTGAATCCAGTCATCCACAATATCCACTGGCACTCGGATGAGACAAAGGAGAAGAAAGTAAAGTCCAAGTAGCAGCAGGAGCTGGGGGAATGTAGGAGTGTCAGTGCCCAGATCAGGGGTATTCCCTGCAGCAGCCAGACTAGTTCGATTCTTAAAGAATGAACAGGTGGTAGTGCTTTGCCACAAATAGGTGATGACACAAAAATAATAATGCAAAATTGAAAGATATAGGTTGCAGATTTTAGTTTGAGAAAAAAGTCAAACCAAAGAGTTGTACTGCCTCAATTCATTCATTGTTCTGTCATGGGGACACACCATCCCATATTATCTAAACAGTAGTGAGGCAAACCAGTGTGTAGGAATGCCTGGATGAGGGGTGTGGCACACATCTATAACACACGACGATCTTTTCTGAGGTAGAGATTGACATGTCAGAAATGAGGACAAACATGCCTCCTCTGGTTGTTATCTGTGTTTGTAATTGTAGCCTTACCAACAGTTGAGGTGACCAATTCCATCTTATATGGCCACTGTGCAGGTGCATCTAGTGGAGCCACCGCACTTGAAATGGTCGCTGTGCGAATACAGAGTGGTGAGGGGAGCGTTCAAAGGTATTTTCCGCTTCATTTGGTCTCCACCCCACTTCTAAGAGACATACACAATTCAAAATTAACAGTACAGTGAGGTGGCTGCATTGGGAGGAATATGCACCGTAGCTAGGGTTATAGTACCAGAAACACCCCATCAGTTGTGGTATGATGGACATAATGATGTGTAATTAGTCAACAAGCACGCTAGAGTCAGAGCCGGTGGGCAGAGAAAAGGTTAGTGCATGAGGGTCAGCTCAGGCACAGAGAGCTGCCCACAATATATGATTTTTTTTCAATTTGGCATCATTAAGTTAAGGAGGAACGATGAGGTGTAGTAAACGAGGAATGGTGTGACTTATGTATCAGTTTATCTACAAAAAGGCCCCTGGGAGTAGCTCTATCACGTAGGAGAGCTATGGCTCAGATCCAAGCTGGACATACTATGCTCCTTCAACTAAATAGCGATCTGTGCCGATTGAAAATGCATTGCAACATGAGTGTACAACACCACTTTTGTATGAATATAAAACACTTTATTACATTCTTAAAATTAGTTTATAAATAAATTAATTATTAAACGCATCCGTTCTCCTTTTCACATTCATTAGTATTTCACCCATGTAATAGTCAACACCTTGACCAACATAATTCATCAATTTCCTTTTAATACATTACACTGCAACACTTTTTTTTATGATTGCTCCTTTAGAACAAGGGTCCTAAACACATTGTACCAGTAATAGGAACCAGGGACGTCATTTCACCAAAATGCCAGGGGTATTGGAAGTGACATCACACGACCCTTGACCTCTGATGACATCACAGGAAGTGGTGTCATCTGACCCCACTCCAAAGTGATATGACGGGAAGCGATGCAACACAACCTCCCCCCCTTGACAAAACAGGAAATTGCATCACATAGCATTGTTTCTAAGTACAGTACGAAAAATATGGTTACGATATCACTATAATGGGATATACATTTCATGCAAGAATGGATCACCATATGTATCATTAAGATCAATGTTTATAGGTCCATAATAGCGAATTACTGTGAATGCAAGCAGACATCCATGGACAAATGATAATGATGTGTAACTATATAGCACTTACGTTTAAGCGCTTTATATAGAACAAATATACAAACAGTATCACCCAACATGTGTTGGTACTCATTTATCGACTTCAGAAGAATGAAAGGATGAGTTGAGGTGCTTAAGAACAGACTAAATCAGTGACTCATCCCCTGAAGTGTGCCTGAAATAAACCTTTAATGAGTGTTTAGCAATTATTGTATAGAATTCCAGAAAGACAAATTATTTGTTATTCCTATTCTTTCTTATTTAAGGTCACTGCTGAAAGTGTTACACTTGTGGAATCCCTGTTTTTATTTTTATTTTTTTAGAGGCCTGAACAAGAAAGCCAGCCACTCCAGAAGCAAAGAGCCGCATGGCACTGCCCACAGCCCAGGAGGTTGCATTTTAAAAAATACAAAAATAAAAAATAAGTTAGGGGTAGCAAGGGAGACCACAGGGCTAGCAACGGAGACCTCAGTTGCGACCCCTGGTGCCCCCTAAATGACTTACCTGATAGGATCCCAACCCTGTTCTGTGTCGCTCAAATTAGCGTATTCTCAATAATACAGGGTAGTTAGGCTATTTACCATTTAATAAATCTTGGACATGTTATGTATACATGCCTATATTGCCCAACATGTCATGATTCTGTTCCATCCAGCACAATGTGTGGAACATTATTCAGTGGCTAGGCTGTTGGAGCAATTTTATGGTTCTCATTCGTAAATCTCTTATGTACTGCAAGCTAGCAGCATCAGCAATTGATAATCTATGCATTTAAAAACAACTACATTTGGTGTTCATCTTGAACCAATTATGTCTGTGAATAATTTCCATGTTTTTCAGTGTATTGATTCTTCAAAATATGCCCATGCGGTTAGGGATATACTGCATCAAAGATTGTCAGTGTCTCATTTCTTCACTTCATCAAGATATATCCCTGTGTCCATTGTCATGTATACTTCGTATGCACGGGAATTTTTTGAAGTAGCTTAATTATTCGAATATCATGGTCTCTGTGGCGCTGGCCCTTTAAGGGTGCGCACGCGACGGGGTGACGTTCACTCCGTCGCATGCGCCGTATAAATAAACGGGGTGTTCCCGGTGGCCGCAGAGCCACCGGGGAGCCCACACGAACTACATCACGTCTCATGTGTCTGGTGTGTATGCGTGTGGGGGATCACGGTCAGTCAGTCTGAGTAACTGCTAACAGTCTCCATTTTGTTCCTCCTGTACAGATGTTTCGAGGAAGGGTTTAGTGCAACAGGGACCTCAAGTTTTCTTCTATGTTCGCTGTACTTTTAACTGGCTTGATTTCTTAAGTGTCTGCGATATCATGTCACTATCAGTGCCTCCCTCGCGGTTTTACTCGGGATACCGAGCTGGTATTCTCCATGAGACGAGAAGTTATCTGTCTCTGTTTGTTTACCTGGCGAGGTCAAAAGTGGTGCTGTACACTCATGTTGCAATAAATGTCCAATAGGCAAAGATCCCAATTTAGTTTGAATGACATATGTATCTGCTGTTCCACAGCACATCTGCTGGGGAAGCAACTCCTCTTGTGAGCAAGGAGTGAGGTTGTTGTCCCCAGCATGCCTTTTCTTTTTTTTGCTTGCGTGCCTTGCTTCAGTTACTTCAATTCCATGCAAACTCTGCCACCCACCTGCCCTATGGGATGGAGTCATCTTCAAAATAATTTGAGGAAATGTACTTTGTCAAGAAGGAAATAACAACTATTTATTTTCATGTTAAATCCATCTACTCAACTCCTTCAAGCCCGCCTTGTTGTTAAAGACACAAATGCCGTGGGGCCACGAGGAGGGGTTTAAAGTTCAAACCCTCTTAACATTGCTTTTGGTATGAAAAAGTGACTGCAGCATGTAAGAACATCCTGAGGAGTTAATTATAATATATTTTTGCATTCCGGCTGTCGGAATTCTGTTGAATCTTTTGAACTTGAGTGTAGAGACCAGATTTTAAAAAAAAATCAGTCATTCCTATAAAGGAGGTTGCAGACCCATGCGGCATATACTGCTGGGTTAATAAGCTGGACATTGCCTAGAACTGAACATCTAATGTCACTTTGGCAACATCAATCAACAGGAAATAAATCTGATGCACATTTTTCACAATTTCCTACAGGGGTATCGGAAATGACATCACAAGACCCTTGACCTACAAATACATCACAGGAAGTGATATAATTTGACCCCACCCCCAAGTGACATCACGCGAAGTGATGGCACATGATCATTCACCCCTTGACAAAACAGGAAGTGGCATCACATAGCATTGTTCCTCAGTACACTAACATAAATATGGTTATGATATCTATGTAATACAATAAACATTTCATATAAGAATGGCTCACCATATGTTGCATTAATATCAATGTGGATAGGTCTATATTATCAAATTACTGTGAATGTAAGCAGACGTCCAACAAAACAAACTGGTCTATTTTACATCACTCAGGCTAAACTGTAAACAGACAGAGCATCTCGAAGAGGCCTAAACCCCAAAGTGCAGACATCCAGTGCCTGCCAAGTGTCTGGCCCCAAACTGGAAACTGCAACTAACCAACACAAGTCCGACCAGAGAAACAATGGTCTGGAGGGATGCCCAGAGCTGTACCAGTGATTATGAATAATTTGAAACCTTCAAGCCATCTCCTTTTCTGTTTTGCTTATTTGGTAAGTAACACACAGTTTGACTGTGTTAGATGGGAGATAGAGGGGAAGGCGTGTTGCAGATCACAGTAATTGCAGGCATTTTTTATTTTAAAATGTAAACAGCAGCAGCAGCTCCACAACAACAACCCTAGTAAAGCCTTCTGGGCCTACAGACCTAGGCTACCTCTCACTGATGATGCCCAATGAGGCTAAAAAGAATCTGGGGATCCCATTACCTTTCTCTTTTGATTGTTTGGTAAGTAACCCACAGGTCTTTATTTTGATGGGAGATAGTGGGGCAAGATGTGTTGAGGGTCACATAATTGCAGTTTTATTTATTATTTTTTTTTAAAAAAAATTAAAACAGCAGCTGCAGCTCCATGGCATCACCCCTAGAAAAGGCCCATTGTATTATTTATGCAGTACAGGTAACCTGGATCAGGCCACCCAGTGCCCAGGCAGGATTGGTGGCAGAACCAGTAATCACAGGCCCAGTGGCTCACTGAATGTGCAAAGCACAGAACAAGGAACACTGATAAGATTTGCGTTCATATTGTGCTGTGACTGAGTACTCAGGCAGCTCTTACCCATTCCCAGCTAGCTAGACCTAGCCCCATACCCTTCCTGTTGATACAGTACTGGGTATAAGCTGCACAGACACCCCCGCCTCTGAAGCCAAACATTCAGTCATTCTTCACCAATGTACTGCCAACCTATTAGTTATGGGAGCTTCATGGTTTTTCCTGCATCCATGTTATTTATCCAGCTGATTAAATAGATATTCCAGGTGAAAAAAACTGTGGCACATACAGCTGCATTTACAACTGCCTTTTTCAGGTGTAATGCAGATATCTGCTCTTGCCACTGCCTCTTTGTCCAGTGGCCCTGGGGTAGCAAGGACAGGTCTAGGGGTAGCAGAGGGAAAGCCATGAGTAGCAGCTGCTACCTCTGGCAACACCCACATGACGTCACCGATTTCCTAGGGACTCCAGGTGGTCCTTCATAGAAGATGAAAGAACCTTTAAACCTGCAATATTCCTGCAAGGTTTTGGAAACAAATCTTAGAACTGTTCTTATAACCCTGTTGCTCCACATTAAAGTCATTTCGACCATCCTCCTTAAATAATGGCAAGAACAACTTTTCACTGCAAGACTGACATCTTTCTTGAAGCCGTGGCTGCCTCCGAAAGTTTTAAACAAATTGAAAAACCATCAACCACTCAGGAATCAATTGTCTTACATGTGGATGGTCAATACTTAGAATTCTGAAAATTTCCGAAGTTGCTCTTAAACACAATTGTTAGTGAATATGGTGTAAACCAAAGACTACCCTCCACCGTACTTGATTGACTCTGTTTCCTGAAATGTGTCATTACATTACATCTAGCATTTATTTTAGAAGCTGTTGGTTTGAACATCTAGAAGACTCAATTATTTCAACTGTTGTTTTGTTTTTCCTACAAAAATGTAGAATGGTTGATTGTTCCTCCTTTTAGAGGTTGTGATGTTCCTGATATATTTTACCCATGTTGTTTGTGACAATTTCCGGAGCACTTTTGTCAACGCAATGCTTTTGTCCAACTCTGATGTTTTTGCCCAATACTACACATTTTGTCTATTTCTCCCCTTTTGGTTCTGTCGAAGGTGAGGTTTTTTCATACTTCTAACAGCTGTCTCTTGTTAAGGATTTCAATCAGGCGACACACACCTTGGGAAGATACTAGCAATCACAAACAATGGATTGAGCAAAAAAATACAATTAGAAATTGAATGGAAGCTTTCCAACAGTTTGGAACCCAAATTACACATGGGAACTTTTGCAAGTATTTTGATTCCTGCCTGGAATTAACCAAATGGTTTTTGGTGAATTCACTGATTTGTAGTGCAGTTTTAGTTGGGGTGTAGCTATAGATCTTAGGAACAGTCTGGAAGTGAAATTAAGTCTCTAGCTATTAAACTGAGGGGGATAGGCAAGATAGAATGAGGTGTATTTTTGGAAGAAGCGGGTAGTGAAAAACAGAAAAGCGGCTTTAAACTGGATTCCAAACTTGACATAAACTGGATTTAATGACTAAGGAAAAGCAAATCTCACCAGTGAATCTCCATAGTTGTAACCTTTCACGTGGTTTACCCCTTTCCTTTATGGACAATTAATGTATTTAATCAAATTCGCTAATGGCTTATGTTTTATGGGAAATCGACGCTAACACTGGGAATCAAAGGCAGGGTTTCACATATAATGCTGACAAGTTTAACCAGATATCGGGGTCAGAATAGGATAGTTTAGAGATTGGGATAGGACAAAGTAGGCAAGGTATACTATGCATTTCTATTGTTCCTATTGATACTCACAGTCCACTTTTACATTTTTGGATTTTGGACTGTCAGCGCTCTGGTCACCACACAGATCTGGTCTAACAAAGGACAGCCAGACAAAATCAGCTGTACAGGATCAGCTGGGCATGTAACGGTTACCAGATGGCACTGGACTGGCACTGGACTGGTCACTAGATACTACAGAACAGCTGGAAGGCAGGTTTGCAGCAGGCATGCATTTAGCGAGCAGCAAGCCAGGTTAATTCAGGATGCTTCCCAAAACACCACAGCGTTTCCCTTGGTTAGTGCGATTATTTTAGAATTGAGGCTTAGCTGAAGCAGGATCAGCAATGCTTGGCCTTGTGGTTAGGATCTGGAATCTAGATGGATACATGCAAGATGAAGAAGGAACAGACAGGAACAGGACGCCGGGGTAGGAAATCAGGAATCAGTGTCTCCTGTGTGTTGTCAGGGGCTCTTATTTATAATGCCCAGTGACATCATAACAGTATATGACTGGGGCAGGCTTTACTACACCCACCACTATCAACCGGATTTGGCAGGGGTAATGTCTCCGCCTAGCTTTTTGCTGGTTGGTTTTCAGAAAAATTATGTCAGGTTTATGGGGTGAGTTTTACAGTGTCCAGAAACCTCCCATTGTTACTGGAACTAAAATCTAATTTTGCCACAAACATATATTTACCCAATTGCAACACCAGGGATGTATGTACAAAATGTTATGTTCGAAACATTAATACTTTCCTTGGAAATTGTCATATTTTGTAACTTCTGTTCCCCATGCAGCAATGAGTTCTACCAAGTTTTAAAAGAAAGCACACAAAATTAGATTTGAAATTGCAAACTTTTTAGATTTTACAAATTCTTGCTGCAGAGAGAAAACGTCTTTGAAGTTTCTTTAAAAGATAGTCTTTGTAACCAAAAGGCAGTCCCTTTGTTACTAGACCCTGCTATTTTTTTCTTCCTCCAACTGCAACGAAATGTCATTTCATTCAAGGCAAGGGGGGTTTCCCATCTTAATTGAAGTTTTTATTGCCCCTTAAACTTGACAGGTTAGTGTCCCAGGACTTCCATTGTTTGGGTCACAGCACAGACAAAAGTCTGTTAAACCCCGTAGTTATCAAGGGATTGTCAGTATCTGCTGGGAGTTTTTATGGTAGTCCCCTTCCCCTTGGGGGAAGTTTCATGGCTGGCAAATGGAATGACTGTTTTTCTGAGAGCTTGCAAATCCAGACCATGTGTTTAAACTGTATAATTTCTTATTTTGGGTCTTGAATTAAACAAACCTGTGAAAGAAGATAGCCTATGTGTGTATTATCACAACTAACATTAACCCTTTACATTGCTAAGTAAGCAGGTTTTTATGCAACAATTTATTTTTAAACAGGCCAATTTGTCTTCGGTCAGCAAAAGCCAATTCGTCCACATGTGTTAAAACTGCTAGCATTTCTTTCTTTAAATTCGGTTTTGCAGCTGCCTCAGATTTCCACTTTGTCTTTTCAGCTTAAGTCATTTTTCTTTGAGACAGGAGTTTTATCTGAACACTGATATTTAAAAATGACCAGGCTGAGATAGTTGAGTTCCTTTGAAGACAGCTGGTGTTTTGCTACATTATGAAGAAAATTAACGCATGTTCCTGTGTGAGTGAAAATAAATATGCTTCTTGATTTCTCTGAGAGTTGGTTTGACTGGGCCTGTCACTCAGGAATTATGCCTGGTTTTGGTAAAGCACAGGGAAATATCCTGGGCATGAAAGGGCCTTTTGAATCACAGTGGTTTCAGAATGAACAGATGGAATTAGCGTAAAAACAGCATTTTGAAAGGGTGAAAATGTTTCATTTTGAAGGGGATTTTGGCTTTTGCAGCAAAGCAGTGCTGCCTGTTCACTTGATTCCATATATGTTTCAGAACATACTGGCATATTTTTTCAGTGTACCCCCTTGTTCCATTTTGCCTGAAGTGTGCTAGGCAGAATGATGCAGCCATTTTTTTGTTGCTGCCAAAAAAACAGTTTTTTTAGCACCATGGCTGCCTCCAAAGTTGTGTCCGGGTTCTTTGAATGGGGATTTAGCGGGTCATTCCAACCTTGGAGGACCCGATAAATCCCCATTCAAAATACCCTTCCCATTCCCATTCGAGCCCCCATAGGGCTCAATGGGAATGGGGAGGGAGCTAATAACGGGCCCGTAAATAAGGGGCCCGTTATTAGCTCCCTGGTCCCGCTAAGGATGACTGGTTTTACCAGCCTTAGTGGGACCCGCTAAGGGACCTCGGAATGCAGCGGTAAGGGGTTCACGGCACCGGCATCCTTACTGGCACCGTTAACCCCTTACCGCCGCACTCGTAATGAGGCCCAAAGTCTTTTAAGACTGTTGCTGGTGCTTATATACTTCCCCTGATGATGGAGACAATGCAGCTAAAATCATTCCCATTTTGCATAATACACTTCCATAACATTTTTTTGTTACAATTTCCAAGTTCATTCTATAAAATGGGATTCTTTTAGTTAATTGCAAGTGCGGAAAAGGAAGTGGTAAAGTGCAGAGAATGCAGAGTGGGAGCATATCCCAGCTTCACTGCTTAATTAATGTGTGATCCTGGGCATCTTGTTTAACCTTGTATTGCCAGACCTATCAAAATTGACAGTCTCTGAACATTCCAAAATTCTCACCCTTCAGAGTGATTTCGTTCTCACTCATGCTTTTCAGTGGCTATAAAGGTTTTTCCTCTATAATAATAGTGAGCATTGGTATACTGCACACCACAAGCACTTGTGTTTTGCTCTCTAATGACAATACTATTTGAAAACCATGTCCCTCTGCTAATCTCAATCTGTCTGTATACCGCCACCTTCCTGGTTGCTGTTCATCTTCACCCACTATCTATGCTATGGTTTGTGTAGCTTTCCCTTTGCTCCCCATTGGGCTCCTGTATCCATGCTTGATCACTTTTGTATTCTGTTAGGCAGCTAATCTGAGTCATCTGTCTATTCTGGATTTTCATACGATCTTTGCCCGGAGTTTATACTATGGCCAGTATACCTTCACCATGGCTGCTATTGATGAAAAGTGTCCTGTACCTATATTAGAACACAAGTACCCTTGTCATGGACAGCTAATGTTAACCTTGAATTGCTACAGGTTTATCATTCTGATTACAGCAAGAACGAAGAGTGTAAAGGGACTAAAAAGGAGTACCCTTGCCTATTTTGATCGCTGTGAGATGAGGCAGCACATCAACGTATGTGTTGTGATTGCAATGAGGGGGGCATGACCAGATAGCTGGATGCCTTAATTTCCTTGCTTCGTTGGAGGGGAATCCAAATAGGGTCCTTGCTGCGGGCCCCAAAAGTGCTTAAAATGGCCCTGCGCCAAGCAGGTATTTCCTGGTAAGCCATGGACAGTATTACAGAATCTATGTGCCAGTACAATTACAGATAACAGTAGGGCAACAATCGTCTTCGTGCAAATGACATAAAGCTATGGCAATGTTTTCCCTGGTCCTAGGGCATTGCCATCGTACAACAATGCATTGAAAGAATATTTATTTTTGCACTAGAGACATTTCGATTTATTCATAATTGCCCTTTCAATGGTGTAAACGTTCTGTAATACCACCTCCGATGTTAACAATTAGTGGTGTCTGCAAACAGAGGTGAGAGATCCTCATTGGAGATTCATTGTTTGTGTGTTTAAAGTTTTTTTTCTTCCCATCGTCCTTATTTTGGTTTCTTAGCTTTCTAGTTCCATATATGAGAGTTCCATATATGAGAGTTACAGCAAGCAGCAAAAGTGTCAGACAAGTTACAGAGTTTCTAAAAACAAAAAGGCATTGGCGGTACGTACAAAAATAGAATTCATTCAACGTGCCTAGAAAATACATTCTAGGCACGTGGTACATGAGCTATGGGGATGGCTGGTCCACTGCACAGGAACTCTAATGGAGAAAATTAATACATTTTTCTATGGTGCTTTAAAATAAAAAGCCGCTTCATGCTCTCAATAATGTTGGCTCACAGGATCCTCAGGTTCTGATCCATCAGTTCTGGGTGCACCCCCAATGCTCGGTGACATAAAAGTAGTTGCTGGACAACTCAACTGCAAAATCAATAAAGTCAGGGAGGTCAGTTACAATTCAGCTTCAGGTGGTACTGTTATGTTGATTCACAATCATCCAGCAATCATTTTCAGCATTGGGCGTGCAGACAGGTGATTCCCAGTTGTTCTACCATCACCAACTGTTGCTTTTGAACACAGGGGACTCTGAGCTTTAAATCTGTTGTTTGCAAATTGTGGGAGCTGCTGTTCTCAGGGTAGCCACGTGAGTACAGACAAATCATGTGTTCTGAGCCTTAACCCTTTAAACATCCGAAGAAGAGTATTTAGGGCCTGGTTCATGGAAATGTGTGCAGAAATCCTGCAAAGATCGCGCGCCAAGAAGGACACTCCGCGAGCCTGCCTGCAGAATAAAAAATGCACACCCAGTGTATTCATGGAATTGTGTGCACAAAGTAACCAGATTCACAAGTTGTGGCCGGAACGCCCCAGACACACCCACATGCAAAGCATAAACAGCCATATCAGCTACTTTTGCGCATTCTCCCGGATACAAATACATGCACCCTACAAACAGTACATGTGGTCCCCCGTAACTGTTCCCTGCACCCCGATAACCTGCGTATGAAAAATCATAACTTGGTCTAAACTCACTACATCTGCGTGCAAACCCCCGTAAACCGTTCCTGCACCCCGCTACACTGCTTATGCGCACCCCTATGTTACATAAGAACCCTGATTGAGTACACACACCTCGAAATTGGACATGCAACCCCACCTCCACGCTGCAAATCCTACGCGCAACTGTACTTAAGCCTGCCTTTGGGTGGCAGATAGTATGAAGGACTTGTGTGGCCATTTCCCGGCCATGAGGCTGCGTGATCGAATCCATAAATACGTCTTGTGCCGTGCAATTGTGGGAGTGCAAGGGACTGCCTGCCGGCCGTCCATCGTAACAGCCATTTTTTTTGCATTTTCTTGCCCAATTTCTGAGTTCAGCCCCCCCTTCCCAGCCCTCTACGCAAGCCACATCCACGCTCTGCTTGGAGTCTCACGCAAGGCCCACTGAGGCTCGCACAGCCGTGCCGGGCCAGCATGAACTGCATGCAAGTCCAGGAAAAGTCCAGTGCACTTAATTCCATGAATCGACAAAGGCGGATTTTCGCAAGTACTCTATTTTCCGCATGGATAATTCTGTGAATCGGGGCGTGTGTCTCTGCTTCAAAATACACCAGCTTCTTCAGAATGCACAATGGTGTTCTTTATCAGGGTCCTTGTCAATGTATTCAAACAAATAGAAATGATAAACACTGCCTCTTCATACTGTGCTTTTTCCAAGTGGCCAACATTGGTTCGCAAATTCAATGGCACAGAGTCACGCTGGAGTAGCGATAGCAGCTAATGGATACAAACCAAACACTTACCTTAGCATTCATTTTCATGGAGGTAGGAGAAAGGGGGGTTATCCGGGTTGTTTGTCTAGAATTGCCGGCTGTTCTCAATGTAAGATCGAATGGATCTTTCATCTCAAAATTGTACTTGCAGGATTTTGGAAGTTCCATTTGTCAAGTTCTGAAACCAAAAGACGTGTAGTGAAATAAGAAAGATCAGGGAGGGGAGACAGGCACCCGCAAAGCGCGAAGATGCTCTGCTCTGAGCACCGTTTCAATGGGTGATTTGTCCTGCTTAAAAATGCAGCCCTCTTGAAGTGTTTCAAGATTTCCCAACACTGGGGAAACAGAGACCCTCAAAGCTTATATTAGGGTCTGTGGTAAAACCATTTAGTGAACACATCATTACAAGTTTTACTTCTTTATTTGCATCGCAAATGACAAGGATGCGATTCAAAATACAGAAATCAATTGTGCATTATTAATGAGGGATAGCTCACATATTTTAAGGAAAGCGTGTTCAGAAATATAAGCTGGAACACATGATCTAAAACGCACGGTATTGCAAAGAAATATATCTCCACCTCACAGGTGCAAGTACTAATCCACAGGCCTCAAAAATCAGCATGAAATTCTATAATAACTAAACCTAAACCCTTACAACACAGTACAGCATGCATCCTGACGGAGCAATGGCCACTGACCTGCTGGATCTGCAGTTTGCCATTGAAAAGGCCCAGTCAATCAGAAGAGGGCTAATGGCATTGAGCTGGAGAAGGAGTAATCCCGAAAACATCGCAGTGTTATGGCTGTTTAGACTAACATAGGCAGTGCAGTTACAAAAGGAGAACACTCCTAGGCACTTACCAGATTAGATGTGTTGCCTTTAGTGGAAACGTGATACCTATGTACTCCTTCTCTATGAATTGACATCATTTCTGCACCCGCATACCATTACGTTCGTCCAGTTTTGCGCTATATTAATAAATCAAATCCTCCCCCAAAGTTGGTGTTGTGTGTGTACCTGCACTACCAGTTCCTTCCACCACAATTCGACAATTTGGCATGAAATATCCAATCGCTGAAACCTTCTTTATCCGTTCATGGACAATGGGTGTAACGCCCATCAAATGATTATCTGTTTCTGCCGATACTGTCGGTTTAAATTCTGCAACAGCAGCGCTGTTTTCCCGCTAGTGTAGGCACCATCATTACCTTGCTGCCCCTCAGGCAAAAGAGCAAATCTTCCCTCACTAGAAGCAGCAGGCGCTCAGAGTGAATACACGATGATAC
Organism: Ambystoma mexicanum; assembly: GCF_040938575.1. Taxonomy (NCBI): domain Eukaryota; kingdom Metazoa; phylum Chordata; class Amphibia; order Caudata; family Ambystomatidae; genus Ambystoma; species Ambystoma mexicanum. Next base: position 354,171,257 of record NC_090941.1, on the reverse strand, counting down.
CTCCCTCAGCACTGCTCACTGCTGTGCATGTCCTGCAGGATGAACGCCCGGCTCCCTTATCCTTGCAGCAGTAGCAGCATCCCACGTCCCTGCCTATTAGAGGACCAGGGCAATTAAATATTGATACAAAAACAAAACCTGATACTGTTCTAAGATTACGCCATTGGCTACTGCTTAGCATTTATAAGGTAGCACATCTTGGAAATCAGTCATTGTGTAGCTATTTTCTTTGGTCGATAGGTTTTTATTGAAAAAGTTTGATCTCGAATAAATGGAGCAGAATCAAATTAAAAAACAAATACCGAGCATGACAAAGCACATGAAAATATCACTTACATGTTCACGCAAAAAATACATAGCTCAGTAACATACCCCTCTCTTCATCCTCTTGCGTCTGTTTACAGGTTTTGGAATCTGTCCATCAACCCACTTTCAACCACAGATACAACTTCAGCAGTTTGACAGTCCAAACGTGTCGGGCAGTACAAATACTCATTTGTGGTGTGAATATAGTTCAGAAAAGTGCAGCCATTCACCCACCCCCCCCCCGCCTCCTATAATCACATATACGTTGTCCGCACTTTACTATTCTATTGTACCATTCTAAAGTTATCAGTTTTGATTTACACTATAATACAGTGGCCAGTCTAGTTATTATAAATGATAATAGAGGTATTTGTCTAACTTCGTGTCATATGCCATTTTTCAGGTTCTGGTAAGCATAGCCTGCCTATTTGTGGCAGTATATAACCACTAATGGCTGAGATTATGTCAATCCAAGACATCCACAAATTGGGGCAAGACCATGACAGGAGCAAAAATGTGCCTGCCCTTCGACAATCCCTAGAGCAATGACCCGCCTTATCTTTTGAGAAGTCTTTAGCATGGTTACAGGCCAGCTACCTTCTGGTAAGCATTTTTAATGTATGTTCCGGGTGTGGTACACCAACTAATATTAATTTTCCTTTCCTTCAGATCTGTTCACACTTCTGTTCATCGATGGTGCTTGAATGGTCCTCCACCAACTTGTTGTGTAGTTTCTCAGTTCAACTTAATATAGTTGTGAAATTATTCCTTTTGATTGAGTTCACAAATGCCAGTTTTACGAAATTGGTCGGTTGTTCTGTCGCCCCTTCTGTGATGACCCAGTGCCGAATTTGGTAATATTGTAGTCTGGTCAAATCTCCTACCTCAAATCCTTCTTGAAGTCATCAAAGGGTTTAATGACATTTGAATTATACAGATGGGATTCTTTTCACATGTGTCCCTCTTTCAACGTTTGAAACCAGAAATGCTACAAGTTTCAGAGAAGTCCGTTTTTTACCTTTTTCTCGATTGCCCAGGACACGTGGTTACATTCGGTTTAAATGCCATTTGGTCCTATACCTGGATGAAATCTGTGATGAACCCAGCGCATTTCTCTCATTTCCCCAAGGGGGAGCCACTCCTTTTAGGACTATGGAGGTGAGCACTCTATGTTTAACAATCCCTAGGGGACAGGGCAGGTGCGATCCCAGTGGGTGTGAACCCCCCTTTGGGGCAGGGGAATTCCCAAGTAAGGGGTTTTCTAAACCTCCCTGCAACGCAGATTCCCTAGCGTTTGCTGGCTAAATGGGAATTGAGCATTACAATAGAGTAAAGGGCCATTTGAAGGTGGCTGCCTTGGTTTCTGACCCGTCTTGGTATAATCTCTGCATGAGAAGCAGAATCACTGGAGCTTTTCCTATCATTACGAGAATGAACATATAGAACCCGTGGCTCCTGAAGTAGAGGGGAGAACAGGTCTGCGGGCGAGAGACAGAAGTCTGCACCAGAGTGCAGAGGATAGGACATCTCCATTCCATGAGGAGCCTGAAGACAGGGCGAAGCAGCCTGCATAGTGGATGGAGAAAACTAGAGACCTGCAGTGTCGAAGTCCTTCAGTCGCAGACAGGAGGAACTGGAAAGGGAGATCTGACTAGGAGCAAGTCAGATTTGTGTTTCTGCACAGAATGTAGAAGATGCCTCCCTTGATGAGCAAAGCAGCCGAGAACCAGGTACTCAGCTGACAGAGAGGAGCGGGAGGAAGGTGGAGAGGCAGCAAAATACCCCATTAGGGTGTGAGCGCATTCCAAAACCCATAAACCCTGAGGGGTCTGGTAGCCCACGACAGGCCAAGGAATGAGATACCTCACGAGGGGTTGAAACAAAATATAAGCCACAAAGGGCTGAATAGCCTTCTAGCCTGTGCAAGGATGAGAATCTAGGCATCCCATGAGTGGGGCGGGGGGCGGTGGGGGTATATATATATATGAACCAGGCTTAAGAGCCGTGAAGCCCAAGAGTGGATAAAACATACAATATCTCGAAAGGGGATGAGAAACCTAGCAGAGGTGAACAAGAGTCCGATTCCAGGTGTAGCAGAATACCAGGAACCCGAGCAGGGATAACACACCATTCACAAGTGAACCAAGTGAAACAAATACTGACTCACAAGGACTGTTGTGAAAGACAAGGGACAGGCACACAATCCCAGTTATAATGTTTTACGTGGCCTCATTCTCATTGCAAGTAGTTCCACTGCTAGGGCAAAACACACTGCCTTTTTCTTTTTGTCAGTGAAAACATATGGGAATGAAAACTGTTCATGGCCACGATAAGGCCACACATCCCAAACCTTTCCATTACTGCCTTAAGGAATGGCCGTTTGAAATGGTCAAATGCGTTTTCCATGCCAAAGGCAACCATAACAGCATATTGGTGGATTTTATGGACGATGGTAATCAGATTGACAACTTTCCTGGTTATGTCCCATGCCTGCCCCCCCAGGCAACATATCCTGTCTGGTCGCATCTTATTATGCAGTGGAACAAGAGATCTAAGAGGTTTGACATATTTTTAGCAAATAGCTTAGCATACGCTATTAGGAGTGTTAACACATGGCAGGAAAATGAAAATGTCAGGTGCGTTCTAGGCTGGGGAAGCACTGTTATTTGTGTGTCACCTGTAGTTTGAGAGTAAAGCGCCTGTGCCATGGGGTTAGTGATGGCTTTAAAATGTCTTTATAAAATAAACAGATGGGAAGCCATCTGGCCCTGGGGCTTTGTTGATTTATGTGGATTTCATAGCTAATGATATGTCCTCCTTAGTTATCTGTTAGGGAGAATTTTCATTTCTGTGCTAACTCCCTTCAACCTTAGAGACCTCCAGCTCTTTTGCTGGACTTTAGGACTTTTTCTTTTTATTGTGGAGTGAGTGAGACCTTTTATCTCACTCTCTCATGTATTTTGATCTGATTTGGATTATATGTTTTCTTTGTGTTTGGAGTCTGACAAACTCCATAAGCATCTACTTTTTGTATGGTGACACACATCACCTTCAGTGCAGCGTCACAGAGAAATCCTTTTCTTGTGAGAACTACTGTTCCCAAGAATATTAAAGTGAAATTGACTTTACTTACCTTTTCTCTCGGTAGATCCAGCACACCCCTTACTTGGTAGCCCCTTTTTCTACTTACTCATGTAACATTTTATGTTACCTTCACTATTTTAAATGGCTGGTGGGTGTGGTTTAATTTTCCTACCATTGTGCTTTGCTACAGCAGGCTGAATCCTCAGTTGCAGTATAGCACCCATGAGTGACCATTGTGTCAAAATGGCCCCAGTCTTCTTTTTTCACCATTTCTTGTTTGCAAGGTCTTTCTTTGGTTTTACTCTGTGCGCAAAACCAAGTTTAATCCTTTTTTTTTGCTTGGCCTTTGGTGGGCTTCAGTACTGAATCCCGCCTCTGGCTCCAGTGTGGCTGGCAGGGCAGCAAGCAAGGGAGGTGCCCAAACCTCCCTCTCCTTGGTCTCCTTGGTAACCCGAATGCACCCAGTCATGATTGGCTGCCTGGCTGTCCTTGTAGGAGAGCCACCCTGCTGTGTGAGTGACAACTAGACTGTGCATGAATGACAGAAACCTGCATAAAAGGTGAGCCTTCGTGAACTGAAGACAGAGTCGACCACTGGAAGAAACATCTGATGAAGGAATTGTGAAGAGAAGCTTGCTGCATCCTCCTAGACCATTGAACTGCCCGGTGAAGCCCTGCTGCTGTGCTGAAATTCCTTTTCCGAATTGACTAGAGACGCTCCGGAGAGGACAACTTCTTCCCTTGGGTTAGTGGGACCAACTAAGCCCGAGACAAACTTTGCTGGAAGACATACCCCAACTGGCTGCACTTCTTTGCTGCTGCTGGAATCAAGTGCCAGAGTTTGAGAAATCTGTAGTCGAGTGCAACGTCTTTAAGCCAGACTCAAGCTCCAGGAAGATCCTGAGGACCCTCGCAAAACTGGACAACCCAAGCTCAAGTGCTGGACTCAAGGGGTGAAGGAAGCCCATCCCGTGTCCAAGATCTGCAGTGGTGCTATTTGCTAGTAGCTGAAACCGCAAAGTGCCGTTGAACAGAAAAGAGCCCATAGCTGCCGACGACCTCCAAACTGCTATGCAGGAGTCCTCCAGACATCCTTCCTCTTGACCTCATGACTGAGGTCCAGGAACAAAGGACCTGCAAGTCTGCAACCAGGATAGAAGCCAGCGGGATCCTCTTCTTCTAACCTAAGGTACTGTTCTGACTCAGGGGTACTTACCACTTTGTCTGTAGCTTGCTTGTCTCAGTTGGGATTTGCAGTAGCTGCCCTTTTAGAGTTGTTCTAGCTCTAACTTTTCACAAGTGTAGCAGCTTGTGGCCCAACAGTGATTTTCTACAACAAACTCTCTAACTTTGTGCAAGACGTTTTGCTATCTGAGAAATGCCTCAGTCCCATAAACTTTGTTTCAAATTGACTTTGGCTGTCCTGGCTCCCTGCAGTCTCTTCTGACCCGTTGACTTTGATTCTAACTGTCCCTCATAGGTGATACATTGCTCTGAGAACCTGTTAACCGTTTTTCTTCCCTTAACCTTTCCTTTCCACAACCTCAGAATTCTATCAAGTACAAAGGTGATAAATAAATGCCAATACTGTCCTACTAATTGAAGTCACCCCGGGTGTAGGAAGTGGGTATGAAGCACCTCCAAGGAGTATCTACTTGCTTATCCTGATTCTGAGAATGTGTTATGAAGTATATTTGTATTATTGCATATTGCCCTTTTTAAGGAATGCTTATTTAAAACTGACCATTAAATAAATACATAATTATTTTACTAGAAAATCTTGAGTGTAAGTGTTATTTTGATACTTGGATGTGTGGATTTTGATGCTACTGTTAGGGAGGATGCTCAGGAATGTGCTAATTTCCCCTACTTTTTGAGACCGCAGCAACTTTGCTGGATTTCTAGGATTTTAATTTTTACCTGGAAAGAGTGTGAGCCTTTTTTCCCACTCTTTCATGTATTTTGATGTGTGTTTCACCCAGTGAAGCCCTAATGCAGGTCTGAATTGCCTGAAACTCCATTGACAGAGACGCTACTTCAAGGATGACTTCTTCCCTTGAGCTGGTGGGAACGACCAACTCGTAAGCTGCCTGGACACTATCTCCATACTGGTCAAATTCTTTTCAGAGTGCTGTTGAAAACGGAATAGCCAGTGAGAAGGATACAATGTTGTGGGCTTTAAGGCACTCACAACTTAAACCAATGCTTAGCCAAGCTTGTGGCCGCTTCCCTGGGCAGTGCAGGAATCTCCTGAAGCTCAGGTACAGCGAGATCTGCAGGAACTGCCAGGAACAACTGCCTCAGCTACAGCTTTTCTTCATACCTAAGGTACTGTGCAAACGTGATGTGGAACTCGTTTCTGCCACGGTGAAAGTTTGTGAAACTTTCCGAACTTGGGGCCTCGTTCGCTCCTAAACCGACATATAACTCTTTTTCTGGCAAACTACTTCCTCGAACATTGGCAAAGACTTAACCGCTTACTACCAGAACTGTGCTATCCTATCCAAGACTCTGAAACATTGACTTTGGCCCAGGCTTATTGAATTGAATTGCTGGTTTAGTGAACTGAAACTATTTGCCCTGCCTATGAAAGTAATTGTGCTATAACTTCTTTTAACCTTGTCTTTCTACCCCTTTTTAAAGTAAATGAAGTGCACTTTTGCTCCCACTTCAGGGGAGCTTAACTTGTTCAGAAACATATTGGCTCGGTACTTTAGTATATTAGTGCGTGATATTGAGCGTGTTTCTTACTAGAATGTTTTCCAACTGACTGTGTAAATAAATGTATATTCTTTTACCAAGAAACCTTGAATAGTGTTTGTTTGACCTACTGTGATTGCAAGTCCTTTGTGTAACCTCTTGTACTGCTCACCTTACTCTTGAGATAAGTCTGGTTGCTCAGCCACTGGTACAACATAACTGTGTAGTACAGGCTTGTACCAAATGTGAAATTGTGCTTACACTTGTAGTCTTAATTGTGTGTAGTGTTCCCAAAGGATACTGCATGTAAGTCTGCCTAACAGCTACAGCTCTACAGCTCACATTTATGCCTCTTGAGATAAGTCTGGCTCCTAAATCACACTGCCAATTTGTGTAGTGCAGACCTATACCAATAGGTGGGTTACCTATTACCAAGAGGACAAGACTGATGTAGTCTCCCACAGGGTTACTGCATACAATCTTGCCTAACATTATCACATTGTAAAACATGGATTTCTCTTCATATGTGAAGGCAACAGTCTTGAATACATTAAGATATGACCTGCTCGAACTCACTTTGTTCCTAAATAAATAAGTTTACAGTTCCTCCAATCTGATTATTTTTTCCAAGATTATTATATATTTTTTTCTTTTTATTTTAGATCTGGTTTCAAACAAACCTTCCACACCAATTAATATCCAATTAAATCTAGAACAAAAGAAGAAAGAATAAAAAACAGAGAAATGGAAAAACAAAAGATAATCACATTCCCGAAGTTCATAACTTCTCAAAGAGAGTGCATTATTTGGAATTAGGTTCTAAAACATATAAAATCACTACATTTATAAGAGAAGTAGGAAAAAGAAAAAGAAACGAGACAAAAAAGAAAAGAAAAAAGAAAACATGAATGGGAATATTACTATAAAGACTGGAGGAGGTGTCTGTACTTCTTCCTTCTAAATGGTAGGTTTAGGGTGCAGAACACCCCAGCAAGTATCTCAATTTGGTAACAGTAGATGAGCAGCCAGGGTTAAGCTTTCAGGAGGTGATGCAGGCAGGTTCTTAAGAACAGTATTTCTCCAAAGCCACCACAAAGGAATGTCCAAATACCATGTTCGGTGATAACACAGCTTCATTATATAAAATAAGGTTTGCTACTTCAATGCCAAAATATACATATAAATAATAACACTTTGAACATGGAATACTTAATCTAAGAATGGTTAAAATATATGCTCTATGTGGTACCACACACTACTGAAAATCAGTAAGAACTGCACTAACTGCAGACAGTTTTAAATGGCAGGTGAATTCTTAAGTAAAATGTAAACAACATAGAATAGGAAAGAAAGGCAGGCTGGTTATGAGCAGTGGCAGAATGCTTTCTTAAGACTAGACAAGTAATTCCGAGTGAGGATTCCCCCACCTGGGCAACCTGTAATAGAAAGGTTAGGGGCTAACTTATGTTGTCTTTTACAGCCCAGTTCAATATTGTACAATAACTTTGTGCTTTCTTTTAGAAGATTCTACCACCCCCATAGTATCAGAGAGGCCACAGGAGAACAGGATCCAAGATGAATCTTGGACCCCTGGACGACTCCTAAGGCGTGAAGATGCTCTTCCTTGGCACAGTACTTTTGGTGCCTTGGCAGAGTTTCTTTACTCAACGATTGCCTCTGAGGATGGACCCCTTTGGAAGAAGGAACCACAGGGATGCTGAGTCCAAGAATAAAAAGGAGCCAAAGTCTTTCAGAAATTCAGCGGTTTTACTCCTCAAAGAATTCTCCTTTGGTCGATGATTTCTCTGACTGTAGAAATCCTGTGGAGGTGAAACTTGCTGTGGGCTCCTTAAAGGCTTGGCAGATGGAAGTAAGACCCTTGAGACCCTTCGATGACTTCCGGCGGCAACGAGTACATAGGTCAATTTGGTGTCGGGTTTCAGAATATTGTGTTTTTCTGATTTTTGGTTCTTCGGGTGTGCAGCCACAGCCCGGAAGTTTGGATTGCTTCTGGCAACCATATACTCGAACACTGGAGTGGACCTCGGACCCTCACCAGGTATGGACCTTTGTGACAACTTTGATAGCTTCTGGTGGCAGGAAACCCACTGGCAGACCTTCCACTGCACACAACGACTTTGGGCTCTCTTCGCGTGAACAAGTGGTCAGTGGTGACTGCAAGGATGTCCTTTCAAATGTTCTTAGGCAGTTTGGAACTTTCCAATTTTGCATTTTTTTTTGTTTTTTTTCATTTTTGCATTTTGCAGCTCTGGGTGTCCAGCAGCACTCTGCCAGCGTATCCCCTCTTCTGGGCGGTAGACAGCAACGGCTTCCAGCAGTCATGAAACACACCTCTGCACCCTGAGCAACACCAATGGACTTCTCTGGCTTGATATGTCCAGCACTTCTCTTCTGGACTTTGAAGACCCCTTCTCCGGACAGCAGGAACACAGGACTGGCATCCTGGACAGTTAGATGAAGAGCAGCAGTTTTTTCGTGATGGTCCTTCATACCTCAGGAGAGGTCTCCTTTGCAGTTCCTCTTCGGATCAGTCCTTGGGAGACACAACTACTTTCGGATTGTTGAAGAAATGCAGCAGCAGACTTCTCTTCGGGCTTGGCTTCAAGGAACAGATTCTTCTTGCTAAACTTTGACTTCAGCAACTGAACAAATTGGTAAGTGAGAGGTCCCCAGATACACACATCTGCCCCTCATTCACTCTTACTGAGCCAGGCTCAGTCAGCCAATCACACAGAAGGGCAATTATGTAGGCAGGCAGACAATCAGGCTCACAGGGTTCCATGTGTTAATATCCCGCAAAAATATCATCATACAAAAATATTGCCACATTTTTGCAGCAATATTAAGCCATGTAACCTGCGGGGGACACCCCTGCAACCGCCATCATTTTTTTAATGGAGCGTGGAACACCCCTGCAACTCCTGGCCCCAATAACCCCATAAATTATTCCCACTAATAATATCACCTATGGCCTTACCCAACAACCATATATATGGCGATATTATTGGTGAGGATAATATTACCTGATACCGCTGACAGGCATTCAGGCCATTCACTCCACTAAGACATCCATAAGAAAAGTTGTGGTTTGGAGCAAATACGCAGCCTTTCAGCACACTACACTTCATTCATTTCACTTTCAGTGAATGTGAGTTGACTCCTAACTCCATTCACAAAGGTCCCACCCCTAGGGTGTACCCACAACACACAATGTGAAAACAGAAACAAAATATCGAGGCTGAGTACCCCAAAAGGAAATACACCAAACACAGGTTTCAAAGAAACATACAAAGTACTTTATTCTCTATCGAATACAATTACAAAACAGTGCAAAGTCAGATAGCTAACGGCCCTCAGTACAACACAACGAACTCCAGCGTGGTTCAGTGTGTTCAGTGGGAGACTGCACATTAGAATGCATTCGCTTTTTATACATTTTGTGAGCACTAGTTCCAACCCCTCTTCGGGTTAATATTCTACTTTATACGTCACCAATTCTAGGGTTCGTTGCCGAGTCTCAAATAACCGCATCTAACTGGTTTGTTCTTTATTACATGTAACAATAAGCGTATGCAATAACTGTGTATTCTAAGTTTCGTATTGCAGGTCTTCTTAAACATTTATATGATATAGTAAAACAGATGGTCTTGGTCCAATGTGTAAATACATTATCATAATACATACTCGTGGATTGGTTTAATTGCGCAAGTAATCCTTTTACACATAGGTCAACATAGGACGAGGTCTCAGTTCATGACCACAACAAGTAGCCTGCAGGCAGATTACACTATAGCGATGTACAGAGGTCAAGAAGGCCATGTTGTATTTTGCAATGACATTGTCCACCATTTTAGCTCACAGAGTGACTTTTCCACATAAATCCTAAAATGGCAGCCTACATGGATTAAAGGTCAAGACCTTGTAACACAGATCTCGCAAGTGACTTTCGAGCAGCTTGACGTAGGCCAATATTAATATATTTATTACAATAGGAGGCACAATATACTTTTGATTCCGGCAACAGCACCTGGGAAGGGTCCAGTCAGTCTGACATGAGGCAGCCCCAGAGCCATATATGGTATTTCCACCCAACAGCCAGTCACGGGAAAGGGAACAACAGAGACATACATGGTGTTTCCACCCAACAGCCATTCAGGAGGAAGGGACAGAGTCATGGATTCCCAGACTGGGAAACAAGGTACAAGGCAATGAAAACCAAGAGGCCACATGAGCCATATTGCCTTCTATCAGGAATCCATTGATTCCTATGGCAAGGCCTGGGTGTCCCAACAATGGAGGACACTCAGAGCCACTGCTAAATCAGCATGTAGCTGCCACCAGCCGATACCCTGCTCTGTGGGCAACACACAGGTGCCCAAAAACACACATATGGGGTACAAGGGTGTACCCCCACCTACAAGTGCCATAAGGGTACCCCACGGGTGATGTTCACCAAAAGAAATAAAATGAAGAGCTTCACTGCCAGAGGTCCAAGCTGGACCTCGGTGGCAGACAACATAGAGAAAACACACACACAAAAGTGGTAAGGCAAGGACTAGGAGGCCCTGTCCCTCCATGAGGCATATCCAGCAACACAATTACTTAGTTCATAAAATGGTTGTACTTAAACATGAAAGAAATATTACTATAATACATCTGGAACAATTTCTGACACAATTCTGATAGCAGCAATTGCCAGTGACAATTGATATCCGGGAAAAGTTTGTGCCCATAAAACTGAAGATAGAACAAAGTGTTTGGAACATATAAAGCCCCCAAAATGTTTAACATTAACGTTGGACAATACACACATAAATACTCACGGGTCTCAACAATGCCCTTTGTTGCCACAAAAGCAGCAACATCTATCCTTACGCATCAACTTTGAACTTGCGCCAATCACTTTATGTGTGGGAAGGAGATTCATTCTAAAGCACATAAAGATGTGCATCCATCTGAAAAAGAGAAGTCTAATGAGGTATCTATTGAGTTTCATTTCCTCAAGGGACGCCTGGCGAAATAATGTATAACTGGCAAATAGGTCCCTGTTAACACATCCGTCACCCGGAAGCAGTTGCTTTTTAACTAATGTGCGATACCATGATAGTGTTTCCTTCCGGACCTTTACATTTTCCAGGAGTACTTCACAATTTCTTACCTACAGCTCTAGTTCAATACTGCTATTTCTCCAAAGGAGATTATTAAGGGACACAAATAATGAATTTGGGACTGTATTAATATGTTTCCTATACCCTTGTATCATCTTCCATTTGGTCAATACACATAAGGGAGAAGTCCCTCACTTGTATCACATAACAGAAATAGGTGTACATTTAAGAAGCAGCAACACTGCACTCCAGATTAAGGCTTCCAGCCTATGCCAGATTTGATCATCATGTATGTGCAACAAT